>NC_056737.1:1472603327-1472650827 GCF_019279795.1 Protopterus annectens | reverse complement strand
AGAACTCAGCTACTTTGTCAGGCAGATGCGCAGCAGCTCCACTGTCTTCCTTCAGCTGTTGCACCTTGCCTGAATATGTAGTTGAGTTTGAACATAAACATCCTGCTCTGCAAGCCAGACTATCCCAAGTTCTTTGCTGCATGACATGGTATTTGAATGCCTTGGACTTTGATGCTTGCAGTAGTTCTGAAATGTGCTCACCAATATCAAGTGATGCCTACAGAACATGTATTGGTCACATAAGTTTCAGTGAAATAATGAAGCAATCATGACATTAAATAAAAATATATGTTTCTTTCTTCAAACAGGAAGTAAAATTTTTTATAGTTTAATGTTCTTATCTAAATGCATTTTGTTTTAATAATTAAACAAATTCATAGCATAGTTTTCTGTATTTTTGCATTAAACAGGGATGGCTAGGAAGTGCAGCATAAATGATTTATGAGACTAATGTACAGTAAACTAAATTAAAGGAGAGAAGTAATAAGCAGACATAACAAAATGAATAAGTGTTAGAGCCAGAGCATGTCAAATAAGTGGCAAATGAGGCATTGTTTACTACTTAGAAAAGGACTTACATTTATTTTTACACTCCAGTTAGAGTATTTTACATAAAACATTATACAGAGGCAGCCACATTGCTGAAGTGGATTGAAGTTCAATGTCAAACATTTGTAAAGAGGTAGCTGACAAAAGTTCATTTTAAAAGTTTGTGGTAAAGACACATTAACAGCGCAGTTTAGGATAAAGCAGGTATTTAACCATGGCAGAAGAATAAATTACAAAATGTTTTGCTGCTCCAGGGAAGATGTATAGATTTTTCCAAAGCCTGTTGTATTATTGACTGTGAAGGACATGCTGTGGCTCATAAAAAAGGAAAGGATTTTGTTAAATTATTCACTCTTCATTTATAACCTTCAATCTTTAGAGATCTTACTACCCTGAGGTAAGCAATACAGATTGTGAAATAAATAGTAATATCTTCAGACACCCAAACAAGACTTAGAAAAATGCATGCATGCACAAATGCTTATAGATGGATAGATGGATAGATAGATAGATAGATAGATAGATAGATAGATAGATAGATAGATAGATAGATAGATAGAGATAAGATCACTCACAAAGAAGCCTCAGATAAAGGAATGTGTCTAGTCTCACTTTTCCATTTTTAATGCTTAAAAATCAGCCAGTCATTTAGCAAGCTGTACATGGTAAGCACAAACATATTATAATAATTTTCTTTCCCAGGTCTTGAGGGACATATCATTTTTGAAATCATCTCTTTTGAATATAGTATCCAGTAAAATTAAATTGCATGCTTGTTATATAAAGAAATTGGATTAGTAGAAAACATGTTCCCCTACATTTATTTTCACTGCTTTGTACAAACGTTTTGTAAATGAAAAACAGAACTACAGCTGTCTGTCTGTATATTTAGCTGTCTGTATCTATCTATCTGTTTGTATCCATCTATCTGTCTATCTATCTTTCTCTGTATGTTGATCTGTTTATCTTTGTATTTCTGTAACCATGTGTCTATTTGACTGGTATGTGCAGAGGAACCATGACCACTTTTGACCCATTAGCTTTTGTAATAAACGATACAATTTAAAAACAACTGATAAAGGTCTACAATTCATAATATAGTCATGATTAGTCTCAGATGTGTAATAAATTATTTTACTGTATGTTTAAGAGATGAGCTCAGTGATCAGTGACAAACCAATGAGTCCAAAATCAATTACTCAGTCTTCACACTACAAAAATATTCTCTTTTTTGCCTAAACTATTATGCTTCTCTCATGCACAGATTCCATTTCAGATACATACGTATCTCTTCTATGGCCCTATGCAGTTCCTGATCCCTAGTCTGGCACCCTTCATCTCCAAGTTGACAAGTCCTTTCCCCCAGAGATGAGAAACAAATAATTAAATAACAAATATCCATTTAACTGCAGTACAAATGTCACAAGTAGCTTGCTATATCTAAATGCCACATGGAGTGCTGAAGTGCTTCAGCCCTGACAGGAAATGCAGTACCAGCATTTATATCTGAATGCCATCACTGCCCTATACCACACACAGAGCACTGAAGTGCCTTAAAAGTGACCACAAATGCTGTAGCAACACTCAGAAACTGAATACAGGCACTATCCACCACGCCTTCTGGTACCTAGGGACTGAGGCTGCTTCCCCCTTTCAAACCACGCCTGCTATACCACTGTTCCATGCATCCATTTTCCTTGTTATTTAGTTAGCTAGTTAGTTAGTTTTTATTTATTTGTTTGTTGTTTCAATTTTATTTCAGTGTATTGGAGAAAAAGTGCAAGTTTCTTAGATATGAAACTCTTACTATACAGCTGTGATCATCTGAGAGGCCACAGTGCCAATCATCACATGAAATGCAGCTTTATACAGTTTCAGAAGTTTACTATGAAAGTTGTCTCAAAGGCAGAGCTCTTAGGAAGGTGTTAGAACTCTTTCTGTTATTTGATTATTGACCTTAATTTGGTATTAGTGGGCTTCTGACTGACCAGGTTTGGGCTATGTATAATTATTATTATTATTTTGCAGTTTAATTTTAATTAATTTGATTGTATTAGATTCAGTGGATAGCATGTTTTGATGGTTGCATATGTGTAGAATTTGCTTATCGTGTACAGTTCATTCGTTTTTTTTATTTTTTTTGCAAGATTATATAATAAAACTATATGGACCATTTTTAATACAACATGAAGACAAGTAAATATTAACCAAAAAGTAATCTGAACTGGATGTTTACAGGTACTAGTTGACAAAATAGTAACACCTTCATCTGGAAAAATGGAAAAAAATGTTCAGTCTCAGTTTGAAGAATTGTTCACTTTCTTTTCAAGAAACCAGAATCAAAGAAAGTAGAATAGATCCTACAGCGTATATCAAAATCCCATGGACAGTGGTTTTATCTGCAAATTCTTTCAACATGGACTCACCTCTGCACAATAGACCATAAACAAACACAATTAAAATCACTAAATCTTAAAGTACATAAAATACTACTTGCAATGATATTTTTGATGTTATACATATTTTAATTGCATTCTTATTTCAGGCATGGTGCACATATTGTACATAGTAATAACATTATTATTCCTTATGTCTCTCTCTTTGTTACTATTGCTAATTATCTTAAATTGTGTTCTATGATATTTGTAATTATTAAGATAGCTAAAAAAATCATATGAAGAGAACACTATATCCGAATGCTATCTCTAGAAACTGAAAAAGAATCATTGCAGAGAGGGGCAACCCCTCCTGGACTCCCATGGAGAAAACAAGTCACCATACTTTCCTGAACATATATACCAACTCAATAACGACACAACAATCACTAATGGAAAAGCTTACCAAATGAGCAGATATTGGTCACACACAAGCCATGATCCAACAGCATCCTGTCTACTGTATGACCTGTTGTCAAAACTGAATTACATACATAGACATATATGTATATGGGTCTACTTTACATTATCAAAATTACACTTCTCTGAAATTTAAAACCACAAGACAACTACATCGAAAACCTACTTTAACGAATGATCAGATCACCAAAACTTTACTTCGGGAAAGGAACCAGTTGGCCAACACTGCAAAATAAACAAACTGAATCATATCAAACCCACCCAAGTGGAGGGGAGGCTTTGCCCTCCACATCCCCCCATGTGGGGAGCTGAACTCCCCACATCAGCCCTAACTAAATATACAAACTTTGAGATCACACTATAGTGGGGAAAAGGGAACATTTCCCCATATTGGCCAACTGGTTCCTTTCCCAAAGAACAATTCTCATGATCTGACTATTTGATAAAGGTTTTTGATCTAGTAGCATCAAGGTTTTAAACTGTGTAGTTTCGATAATGTAAAGGAGCCCCGCATACATATATATGTGTCTGTGTGTGTAATTCAGTTTTGAAAACAGGTCATACTCTAGACAGGATGCTGTTGGATCATAGCATAACATGAATGAACTCCTGGAGTGGCATATTTTGCCTCCAGGAAACCACTTGGCCACCAATAAGTAAAATACAAACCAAAACAAATTAAACCCACTAAGCAGCATGGGGTGCGGGATGTAGGCAAGGCAATGTTATGTTTTAATGTAGTGGAACCATTTGTAAGTTACTGCTGCAGTAAGAAGTGAAATCAAAACAGGTATACTAGTCCAAAGGGGAGGTTACCTAGGATCAAACTGCCTGGCATGAAGGAGCAATTCAGGATTAAAAGTGCAAAGAATTGTTATGAACAGTCATTGTGAAACTTAGAACAAGACTTCACAGGTGTTGGGACACAGTGCTGCTGAATGTGTTTAGATTTGTGATTAATGGTCACACTAGAGGTATTCCATATTTACTGTATATATACATTCCAAAACACAGCACTAGCATATATGAAACACCCTAAAATATTGACCACAATTTTTATTTCCCTTCGGGGAGCATTGCTTTTTCCAGCTGAAAGGCACAACCAAGGATGTCATGTCTGCCCCGGTTGTATGAAGTTCTTTACATAGGTTATGTTGAAACTATATGATTTATGATTCAGTCCATAATCCATTTTTGATTTTGGAAATCTGTGGCATCATTTTTTGGATATACTATGCTCCCTGTTTCTTAGAGTGTTCAGAATTTGTAGTGATGATAATGATTTTGGTAAATACATTTCTCATGTTAACATTCAAGTTGACTCTTTTTATTGAGCAAAGCTCGAATCTCATTCTCACATGTTGTTTCAAACACCTGAATAGTATGAATTAAAGCTAGATTAAAACTAGGTTTAAAAAACATGCTATTGTTTTTTTCTCATCTTTCAAAATATATTTCGGATTTAACTTCCTAGTAAATTTCTTTAAATCAGTGATGGCTTCAACTACATCAGCTCGCCTAGTGGGAATGAAATTTAAACCTAACTTTAACAGTTCAACATGAAATTTGTTTAAAATAGTTAGATAAATTCAAAATGTCTTTTTCAAACTCACCCTCATCTACTTGTTGTCTGTAGATGACTCTGACATTAATCTTGCCTTCTTTCTGGTCATCTTCTGCTGCTTGCATGTTCTTTGCTCTTTCTCTGAACTTAAAAAAACACCCTGTTTGATAGCAGTGTCACTGTTTTCTTTATCAGAAGTTTTAGGTATAGATGAACAGCCGTTTCTTCAACATTAACCATAGAATCTTCAGTTTCTGAAACACTACTGAATCCAGGAACATTGTCAAAATTACCCATATGCCCCACCTGCTTAAATAAAGTTCCTTGTGCATTGGATTTAAGGTGGACCGAAGAAAAGGTGGACCATTTGTTATTAGACCTGCCAAACGGTTGTTTTCTTTCAGTTTTAAGAAAAATGGAAAAAGCAGTGCCAGTACTATATGCATTGATATCACGCTCCAATTTTTTTGCTCTTTCAATCAATCAACAACCTTTCATGCTCTTCTATCTCTTAAAAGTATGACATGTTCATTTCTCTCACTAAACTTAATATGGAGCTATGATATGAAACTATCCTCAATAACCACAATTTCATCTTTGATTTCTCTCATGTTGGAATTACGTTCTATCAATAGTTTGAGGAAAGTAACCCCCGTATTGTTGAAAAATTGTTCCAGAGTTTTAAAGAATGGATCAGTCACTGAAACACCATTGGGGCATTTAAAAAACCTCAAGCCTTTCGGGACTATACTTAATTCAATGGATTTCAAAAAATATTTATTTTCAATGTCCAAACTTTTGTATTTTTTCAAAAGTTTGTCTAGACGTTCACATTTTTCTTTGAAATGTGGTTGATAAATCAAGTCAGTATCTTTTTTCTTACTATTAAATGGATCCATACTACTAGAGAGAACAGAGGCAATGCTGGCATACGTAGGACTTTGCTTTTCAGCTCTCCGCCCCATATTAGCCCTTTACAAAAAACAAATGTCATGATTGTTCTGTTTGTAGGTTTATTTTAGAAGGTCCTTATATTCAACTTCCTCACATACCTAACACTATAGGGTTCCCTGGTAATTTCTGTTGTAAAACAAAAGGAGTTGTTTATATTGCAGTGTGTGACAAATGCTCATCATTTTATATTGGTATGACTACTAGAAAATTAAATGTTAAAATGAAGGAGCATATGTATAATATTAGAAAAAAAGACAAAAAACAAATATTTTATAGACAGTGTTGAATGTATTGGTTTTAAAAAAAATTTGTTTTCTATACTGGAACACTGTGAACCTGATTATGGGGGGGGGGGGGGGGTGATTACAGGAATTTTTTGGCTCAAAATGAAACTAGATGGCAAATTAAATTACAGGCGGATCATTTTCCTGGGTTAAATGAAGCCATCAATATTAAATGTTTCTTAAAAGATCGTGAAGCATATGTTTTATGTTTGTTACTGTAATGTATTCAATTATGCCCATTCTATAGTGCATAATTATGAATGAAGAGTTTGTTTTTTGTAAACGGCTCTTTAATTACGATTTTACACTATGCAATTGATTTTAATTGTGTGCAGTATTTAAATGAATGTCTGATGTAACATCTCTTTTGGTTCTGAAGAAGTTTTTTACAAAAGCGTTGAATAAAGTGGAAGTTACGCTAGTCTGTGGTTTCGTATTTTTCAGCCTTGAGCAGTTTCTTTTGATTTACCTTCTATAGTTATATAAAGAATCTCAAAGGCAATACGCAGATTTTCCCTGAGCTACTGTACAATGGTACCTCCTATACCGAGCCAACAGATATTGCCAATATCCTGGCCTACAGATTCAGTATCAACTTTTTTTATCCCTCTCTGCCCCCCCCCCAAAGGACCAATCACAATACCAGTAGATTGCCAGGCACCCAGTATTACTGCTGCACAGGTTAAAGCAGCACTGTCCAAGGCCAAGAATACATCTTCTATGGGACCTGACAATATCTGCGGCTGTGTTCTACATGAACTACAGAGTGAACTGGTGCCTCGCCTGTATGCTCTGTTCATCACAGCCTCACCTCAGGCTTTGTCCCTACTGAATGGCACATTGCTACAGTCATCCTTCTCCACAAGGGAGGAGCAACTACAGACCCCGGGAACTATTGCCCCATTAGCCTGACTAGTCTGATATGCAAAGCTATGGAACGCATCATCATGGACCTAACAAACAAGTATATAGGGAATCTCCAAACTCTGGATCCTACACAATTTGGTTTTGTAAAGGGTAGATCATGCCTGTTCAACTTGTTTGACTACTTTTTGTCAGGCACCAGAGCTGTGGATGAAGGCAAGGTGGTTCATACAGCCTACCTTGATCTGGCCAAGGCCTTTGATACCATTTCCCACTCAGGAATCATAGAAAAACTCACTAAGCTAGGCATCAACATGTATATCACTAGGTGGGTTGCAAATTGGCTCACAGATAGAACCCACAGTGTGAAAGTAGCTGACTACAAGTCAGACTGTCGACCAGTCATGAGTGGAGTCCCACAAGGTTCGGTCCTGGGTCCTCTCTTGTTTGGTATCTACTTCTCTGAAGTCCCGACCAACATGAACAGACTCTGGCTGACAAAGTTTGCAGATGATTGCAAGTAGGGAGCTATTATTTACTCCCCAAGTGATCTTGACATCCTACAGAAAGGCCTCGATAAGACCAACAACTGGTGTCAGAACCATGGCCTTAAGCTCAATGCCAAAAAACGTGTCATCATCCCCCTTGGAAAAAACCCAGGTCCCTTAAATTACCACATCGATGATAATTCACTGAACACCAGAAGGCATTATAAGAGATCTAGGAACACAGGTTGACAGCAAACTCTCTTTTGACCACCACATTGCCACTGTGGTCAGAAAGTCCTTCTATGTGGCACATCTCATTACTAAGGGTTTTGCATCCAGGAAGGAAGAAAGAGGTAGTCTTCCCTCTACTCTTCCCTCATTAGGCCAATCATAGAGTACAATGCCCCATTTTGCATGTACCTCACTAGACACCTGCAACAACTGGAGAGGCCACAAATGTACCTCACAAAGGTAATCCTAGGCCTTAAACACTTGTCCTATATGAACAGACAAAAAAACTCCAGCTATTCTTTGTCTCATATCATCTACTTAGAGGCGATCTCTGCTTGACTTACAAAGCCATGACTGACCCAGCTCTAATAGAAATGCTACATCTAAAGAAATCCCAATCCCTCTGCACCACACACTCCAGAGACCTTAACCTCATTGCCACAACCAACAGATCATACTGGAGGGATAGGTTCATAACCCAGAGACTGCCTATGCTATGGAATAAACTTCCCATACATGTCAAGCAGAGCACCTCACTGGCCCTCTTCATGAGGGATCTTGATGAGTGAATGGGAAATAGAAAATTCACCCCGAGGATCACTCCAGTGGCTGTACTCGACAGAGGCACTAGGAACTAAGGTCGGGTAGCACGATGCCAGGGTAATGCTATGGGCTAGGCTTTTAAAAGCTCCAGGGTCATTAGCCTAGTACACACCTATGAACCTATATTAATTGCAGAAATTTAGAAAGAACCCTCCCCCCACACACACACACAGGCACACACACACACACACCTGAAAACACACTGGATCATCTTAGGTCTGTTTTTACTTTTTTAGCTATTGACATGGGCTGTAAGTACACATACCAAGGGACATGCACTACTTTGCAAAATAAAAATCTGAATTGTAATGTACTCAGCTTTGCAACTACACTTGCCTGCAAACCTTTTTGGACAGCCCTATCAAATAAACTCCAGATAGCAGACATTTACCATTTACATGAACAAAATGAGATACTGGTTAATCTGCGAAAGACAGACTGCAGACTACTGACATATTTTGATGTATATACAATCCATCACTTGTAGTACTGTCTGCGACAGGTTATCCTGGCAAAACTTAAAAAAAAGGAGAGTCTAGCAATTTGTTTACAGGTTGCACTTTGCATGAGCACAGAGATAATTCAGAGAGATAACTACAACATTTATCACTATCAAATCAGTCAAACTGATTGTTTCCTGGAATAGATTAGATTGATGTCTATCTTAGATGATGGTGTTTAGGTGTTTTTTAAGAATAAAGGTAGAGGCAATTCAGAGGCTAAGCAGGTGACGAGTATAATGTTGATAGAGGTGCATGCCTTTTAATGGGATGAGAACTGATTTGTAGGACAAACTAATACATTTTAGATCAGACTGTGTTGTAATGTTATCATCCAGTAGTCAGCTTTGTGTAGTTACCGATAGGATGGGATCACGGTTGCAAATAGCAAAAATTATATTCTTCCATCAGAGTATCACAACCTACTGTCTGTGATAGACAGGCAGTCACTCATAGGTGATTCTCTGAGAATAGCCACTGCACCTTTGGGCTGAGAACAGGCATTATTTAGGTTTATAGTTTCATAGGTGAGCAATAGACTATCTGCCTTTTCAGGCCATTTTATGCCCAACCTTTTACCATATTTGGTATTAAAATGACCCTGTTCTTTTCCTAGATCTATATTCATACATTACCCATAGGATAGTGATTATTTCATGGCCCATGCCATACAGACTTTACAGGGAAACCTACCAGGGGAAAGAGATTTATGTGCTCCACCTGTCCTTTAGTGGTACTGGGATCGCTGTAGATTAAATTTGCTATTGCTTATTTGTAGATCTAAACTGCACATGATTAAGGACAGGAATGAGCTTTGTTTTATGTAGAGGGGAAATCTATTCCAGAGATATTGTATCCTCGGAGAAATGTTGCAGTTCCTCCATACCACTCTATGACAGAGAATGTTCAGGTTTTTGGAC
This sequence comes from Protopterus annectens, assembly GCF_019279795.1. Classification (NCBI taxonomy): domain Eukaryota; kingdom Metazoa; phylum Chordata; order Ceratodontiformes; family Protopteridae; genus Protopterus; species Protopterus annectens. The sequence continues at coordinate 1,472,641,015 of NC_056737.1, read as the reverse complement.
GGAGAATTTCTGGTAACATCTGCGTTATGGACATGCAGTAGATAACATGAATATTGGGCCAAAGGATGCCTTATATGGTAGAGACAGATCCCCACTGAATATAATGACAGTACGTTAAGGTAGCCTACACAGAACAGGTATTATAGGCCTTGCGTTTTCTTTGTAGGAAACCTCTAAAAGCATTCAGGTTGCTGGATGTGCTTTGCCAAATACAAGTCAAAGTGGGAATTATACTTGATGTTTGGGTATCAAAGGATTTCCCTTATAACAGTGCACACATTGTCAAATAAGTCACTGTCCACATATGTTACTATGTCCTGAACTACCGTGTCAATGCATGGGGGCATATTATCAAAGTGGTAGCTTCCCTGGGAAGTCAGAATCACAGAGGATACAGTAATGCATGTTTTGGCTTTTAGATTTAGCCCATGACTACAGTCCCTGTTATTTCATTGGGCCAGTCTGCTTGCAGGATGGCTGAATCACTTGGGGATTCAATAACTACTCTTAAATTGCAATTGTTTGCAAACCTGGTCAGTCAGGGACCATTAGTTTTTATCTTTATTACGGACATGTAGACTCCAAACAGGAGGGGTCCCAATACAGATCCCTGCCAGACAGCACTAGTGACTGACCTTTTTCTGGAGGTAGCTTCCCCTACCTACATTTCCTGTGTCCAAACTCCCTGAGTTAGTTGTCAACCCAATGGGAGACACAGGAGTTTATTCTTAGTTCAGTAAGTTTATTCATTATGCCTCACTGTGGCACTGTCAAAATATTTTGCTAAATCTGGATAGGCGGTGTGTACCATCTTACCTTTGTCTATTGTTTTGATGACTTTTTCAAAGAAGCCCATCAGGTTGAGTACATATGACGTGCTCTTAAAGAAAAATTAGGATGTCATTTTTAGAGGTTCCCAATGTGTTATTGATTAATTTCATGATATGTCTTTCCAAGTCTTTACATACCAGGTAGGTCAGACTTATGGGTTACTAATAATCTGGGTCAGTGGAGGGCCCTATCTTCTGCTGGGATGTGACTGTCACTGTCCTCCATTCTCATTCGACATGCAGGCCTGTATAGAAGCTGCAATTGAACCATGTTGTTACAGGCATTGACAGATCATGCTTCATTCTATTCAAGATACAGCCTGGGATATTGTCATGACCCACTGATGCAATACTTTTGCCTTAGATAGCGCTTTCATCACTTGGTCATTTATAATAAATGGGAATGCATCAGTTTGTGAGATCACATGTGAGTGTGAGATCTCACACGTGGCAATGGAGGAGTAAAGCTGGAGCTGAATTTATCATCTAGCAAGTTGGCTATATATTCAGCTTCATTTTAGGTTGTGTAGTTCACTATTATTTCAGTGCATTGCTGTGTAGAGCCCTTGATATTATGAACATAGCTATAGATGTCACTTGTACATGGTTTGGGTAGCTATTTTAACCTCAGACTTGACTCTGGTGGTTTTAATTCAGATCCTATGTTGCCAATTTATTTTAATAATGGTGACTTTAGAATGATGGCTGTTATTCTTATTTATGGCCAAAATTTTCTTGCTTTTGTTGTAGAGCTTATTTATATTGCTGTGCTACCATGGAGATTTTTGGGGGTTTGCCCTGCACTGGATCCTACAGGGTAAATATTCTCCTATACAATTGTTGAAATTGTGGTGTAAGATAGATGTTAATGTACATTTGCACATAATCAGTGGAATTTTCTGAGTGATAGGATTTAAAACTTGCAGTGGCCACTTAGAAGTAGGATATTTGCCTTAGAGAGATTTCTAAGCATATCAGAGACAGACCTGCTCTGGTGGTGTGCATGGATAAAGAGCTGAGTAATTCCCAGCTGACCCGGTTTTAATAAGCAGGTCAGGCAGTCAATAGAGCAGTAGGGATGTGATGGCTGTACCCATTGAAAATGGAAGGGCACTCATTGATATGCTCCCTATCAGGACAATTAATCCAAAGATGGGAGTTGCCCTTGGATGTAATCAATGAGAATGGTGGTGGGGGGAGTGGGTAGGTGATTAAAATCATCCCTGGATGGAAGCACAGATGATTCGAGTCCACAGGACACCCTCAGCATCTACGGCAATAATGGAGTAAGTCTGGGGGGGCTGGAGTGTAGGTAGTAGCCCCGGTGTGGATATTAGTTACTGAGCACTAGACCAAAATAAAAGAAGGCACCATGTACCAGGGACAGCTGGGGTCTTAGGTTTCAATTTTACTACAAGGGAAACAGTTTTATGGTCTGATCAAATAATTGATAATGGTATGCAAGGGATTTTGCTATATTAGTAAGGATGAATTCCAGGAGGTTGTTTCACCAAGTGGATACTCCGACTAGTTGTTCCAGAACATTTAACAGAGTCTAGGAATTTTTGTGCTAATGCACTAGTGGGGATCTGTTTTACTCAGCCTGTAATTGGGTAGTTTCATGCTAAGTCTATAACTGGGTACAGAGTTTAATGATAAGTGACTAACTCGTTTACCTAGGTGTTAATGTGACATGGGGACATTGCTGGAGTTTTATACCTACCTAGAATCTGTGCTTTCTACCTTGTAAAGATGACTCCTGGATACATGGGGTAACTAAATATGGCACTGGATACATCATAGAAAAATAAAACAAGTCATATATCTCTGCTTTACAGGGAATACCCAGATATCCTACCAAATGAATTATTGAATGTCACTAGAGATAGTAACCCTAGTTTAATCTCTATTTTGATAATACCACAGCTCTGTCAGGATACAACAGCTTTCTGTAAAAACATATATTGCTTAAGATTAGTATTGCATCTTCTGTCATGTAACATTTCAATGTCAAATCAACTAAAGTTGGTGCTAATTGGTACTGCTGTGGTATATTATATCAGATTCCAATATTGTCTTAGAAGAGAACTCAGACATGAAGTTAGAAGTAAATGAAGTTTGGCAACAAACCAAGTTGCCACGGGACATCTTCATGAGGGGTTAGATGGATATTAGTGTGTGTTAAGTGGGTTGGGGAGGTGAAAGGGTTAAGTGGAGGAAGGTAGGATTGGGAGGAAATGAGATAAGGGTAGACAGGGGCTTAAGATGTTTAGACAAGTGTAGCTGGGTAAGCAATCACATTTTGGCTCGAACTTGCTAGAGGGCAAGTTTATATCCAAGACGACCTAGGCATGCTGGGGTCAGGTAAGACTTGGTTGGTAGTTTGGGGCACATAGTGGAGGTGAGTAGGTGCTATATAGTTATATAATTTTTGTTTTCTTTCAATCAAGTTCAGGATCCACTGATTGGGGGATGTCAGGTTGGGAGGGGATTATTTTGTGAGCATGGAGATGGTGAGAGGTTTTTTTTTTTGTTTCATATGCTATTTCTGGCTCACTAATACATGGCAATTGTCTGAAGAAAGACAACAGGGAAGTGGAGGCTATGGGATTTTATGGGTGCTGGGAGTGGTGTATTCTGCATTGGTTAGTAGTGAGGCTGGCTTAGTGAAATAGTAGTTAGCGTAGTTTAGTGGAATATATAGCTCGGTATTTTAGAGAATTATATTAACTCATGGCCTTTTGGTGGTAATGCAGGAGTGCTTACAATGTGCGATGGCTTACAAGTGAAGTCTGTTGGTGGGTGTTCCCCTTTTCTGCTGGTCAGTTGTGTATTGTTAGAGAAGTGGGTGCGGTAGTTCTGGGATGTGATGGGAAGTGAAGTGGTCTTGGTGGGCAGTTTGTGTCAGGATGTTATTGCAGATTTTACAGTGTTGGGGTTGCATGATGTGTTGTTGTCAGGAGGCGTGATAGTGGTATTTTTTTCCTTGCAGGACATGTGGATGTGTGGACAGTTCGGAGAGAAGGGGTGAGATACAGTGAGGTATTTGGTTTGAATGCTTGAACATTGGAGACATTGGAGACATCAGAGTGTCTTTGGAAATGGACGTTGTCAGCCTAGTTTAAGTCTGAGAGAGGGGAGGCTAGCTCGGAGGGCTGAATAGTCAAGTAGTGGAGATGACTCTGGGTTCTTTAGTGTTAGGGGAGTGCTGGCCATTGCATCTCCCCATTTTGGCACTTAATGTTCTGGCAGCCCGGTATTGCAGTAGAGGTTAAATGTTGATTTGCGGGCTTAGGAGCTGCAGTTTAGGGCCATGCATGTGCAGTCAGACTTCATATCGGCTTGTGGCTTTTATAAATTTCAGTGGTACAGTTTTTTTGTTTTTTTTTTTTTTTTTGTGTGGAGGGGGAGTAGGAGGCTCAGTTGCCTTATGTTTTAGATCTGTTCCTCATAAAGTTGCAGTTTCTGCAAATGGTTAACAATTGAAGTATAAAGTAGTGAATTGGCCGAAGCATTTCGCAAGTGAAAATATGCCCAGAGGCTGAGCTGTTTTTGGTTCAGGATGGTGAGGGCTTTGTGGGTGAAGGCTTTTGTTCATTTCATTAGGGGTTGGGTGGCTTTAGGCTTCCCTTCCTGATTTTGTAGAGCAGGAACAATGGTGGAAGGACTGGGCCACCATGCAAGGTATGGAATGTGTTGCTCTTTCCCCCCATGAGTTGCATTTGCAACTACCCATTTTGACTACTCTCAACTGCCGTCATTTGTTATGTATATTTTAAGATATACACATGGGAGTCATCTGCAGAACTTAAAATAGAGTAGCCAGTGTCCATTGTTGGATTCAGCATCAGAGGAGTTCACTGGGTAATGATGTGTGTTTAGACTTGGTGCGGTAGAAGGAGTAAATCGAGCAGCTGGTTAGGACTTGCCTGCGGAGCGATACAATGGAGGGCAGTTTCTACAGATAGCTTTGCTGTGGTGGTGTTGCCCAGAGAATGACATTCATTCTCCTTAAATTAAGGAAGTATGGGACAAACCAGTTAAGCCATGCAGTCAACTGGATGGCTTAGTATAATTATACCTCGCAGTGAGTGGTGCAAATGGTATCATAATTAATTACCACAGATACTTTGCAATAGGTTTGAATACGACTGGGTGCATAGTTATTGTGTCTGGGGCAGGGTGTTTTACAATATGGCTGAAAGGCTTTTTCATGCGGTTTCAATTTATATGGTGTGAAAGGTCCAGAGCTTGCTTGGTAATAGTGATTAGGTGAGTATTGACAGACGTTTGAGTTTAAGACTTTGTACTTTCATTAAGTGCAAGCTAATGCAAAACTTGTTATACTACCAATTTGCTCAGTTTGTCATAGCAATATTTATGTGTCCATAATTTTGTGCTTAAGTTACATTGCTATTTCTGACTTTGTCCAGATGGCTTGAAATGAGGTGGAGTCATGTAATATGTTGGAATTTCATGGGGTGCTGGACCTGCATTGGTGCCATTTGGCGTTTACTACCCTAAATCTTGATGGAGTGTGGGAAAAAGTGTCACATTAGTGTGGAAACCTAATGTGTCAGCAAGCACTTAGTTTTCCTTCTATGCTACTTACTTCTATTAATACTGTGGTCCAGAACTTTGCGGGGACAGGTTCAGAGATGTATGGTAGATATGGTATTGTGTGCTTGCTCTAGGTTTGGTATTCTCTTTGCTTTTCTATATTGTGGACATTAATAGGGTGAGGGTGTAACACTGCAGGTTATGTTCGGCATCAATGGTATGTATTAAGTGGTCTTTGATTTTAGGATACATGATATGGTATGAAATCGCAAGGTTACCCTTGTTGTGGATATTGATAGGTCCCTTCATGTGTGGGGTTAGTTGTAACATACTCTACTGGTAGTTAGATTTATATTGGGTATTTGATAAGGTCATTGGAAGCATAGCTTCAGTTATGGCTGCTTTGTCATAAATGTTTGTGACGGTGGTACAATTCTTCCCGAGTTGGCAGGATAGGTTGTCTTTGAAGATGTTTTGGAATGTGCGTTGTGTATTTTATATGATCTACATGTCTTTTTTCTTTCTTGCAGATGGGGTTTTGGAAAGCTGCGGCTGTAATTTGGAATAGGTGGGTATAAGGTGGAGCCTTCTCTTACACCTTAGAGGATTTACTTTTGTCATTTTCTTTGTAGATGGTGGTGTGTTGACTACCAGTTGTGGCACTACAGTGAGTTCGCAGATGATGGAAGCAGTAGGGAACGAGGAGGTTACACATGGGGAGCACAAGTGGGCAACAGTTACTGACTGAAGTAAGTGGATTTCAAAGTTGTTGAGTTTTGGTAGAGGAGTTACACTGCCAGCCAGAGGACAGGCATTTGACTTTGTGATTCAGGGTAAATTGGTTGTACAATCTATTTTATTAACCATTTCAGTATGTTAGATCAATGTTTGAAAGTTGTCCCTGCTTTTGGAGCATTTGCATTCAGTAGTAAAAGGGAGTAACAGCCATTGACCATAGGTAAGAGTTTGGGTTCCTGCAGTGGGCTAGATGAGGTTACAGGTAATGCATTTTATTTAGTGCTCATTAAGGCATGTCACTGTGGATGGGGTTCAGGTAGGTGGAGTGGAGTCACAGCACTCTTAGTATCACAGGAATTATTAAGCTACTGGCTCGGAGGTGATTACAATCTAGACAAGTTCAGCTCTTTTTTCTGTGGGTAGCACTTATCACTCTTGTCCAAGGGGATAGGAGTCATAACAAAAAAAAAAGAGGGGGCTGGTCCCATACTTTGGTGCAGAGTTTGGAACACACTTGAGGGTGGCAGAGGTCCTTGTCACTGCCTCCATCTTAAGTAATTATTGGTATGTGTGCACATAGAATTTATTGTTTTGTCTTTTCTTTGCAGATGGCTAAAGTGCAGAAGGCATCATGTGCTGGCTTGAAAAGGGGATCGGAATGGTGATGCTTTTTGATAGGATGATGTTCTTGCCACTAGAATGGGGACACAATGAGGGTCTGAGTAATCACCTTATTGAAGCATGTTAGAGCTCCGTGTTCAATAAGGGGGAGCTGATTATTGCGTTGGTATAGGGGGCACGTAAGGAAGAGGTAGGTAGGGGGGCTAGGGAAAAACTGTTGGGGATGGTTTATGGGGAGTGTGTGGATCCCACGGGATGAGTAGAGTCATGACATTCATAGGAGCACAGGTATTAGGGATGGTTTATGGGTCGTGTGGGGATCCATGGGATGAGTAGAGTTATGACATTCATAGGAGCACAGAAACTTGTTAGGCTAAAGCGCTATGGCTCTTGCAGGCCAGTGAAGTTCAACCCTTTCTTTCAGGAGCTTGGAACCTTGGGGTGGTTATATTTACTCATCCAGTTGTTTGAACCATATTTGGGGAAGGGCCAATGAGGTGTTTGACAGGATGCTGGAGTTTGTTCCTAATGGGTGGTATCTTTGTGGTGACAAATTTGTCCCTTGAGTAGGTAGTGTTAACATTACATACCAGGATAAGGTTGTACAGAGTAGCACAAGGATCATTTCACTTGTGGTTTGGGTGAATCTTGAAGGTAGGGTTCTAGAAAGCATGGTAGGTAGCTGTGCTGGGGAAATTTTAGAAACTGGGTGCATTGTTACAGGGGGAGTAAGAAGGTTTAAAGGTTGCAGGATATGGCAGCTGTAGGCCAGGTCTTAATTACTTACTAGTGGTATAGGTAAGATAAGGGAAGGGAGCCTACGAGGGGAGATGCCAGGGACAAATAGAGGTTAAGGATGACTAGTAGTTTGAGTGTTCTAGTTAGGACAGTTGCTATGAGGTTCTAAGTGGGGTGGCCTGGATTCTAGTCCGGATTGTCATTTGGTAATGAGTGAACTGGGGGTGTTTATGGCTGGGCACCTAAAGTACTTCATTGCTGAGCATAGGCAAGTTTTCACAAACTAGGTCAAGGGGTGCCGGTTTTCTGTCATTTAGGGTTAGGGCATTAAAGTTTTAGAGTTAGTCTATTCCCTACAGTAATCGGGTTACTGTACAGCCAGCATTGGGTAGTTTGGTGGGCTAAGGTGATATGCTACAGTTGACAGGCTTGTGGCTATAGGTTGTTATTCTGTTCAGGTTGAGCAATGATAAGTGGCTGGAAGGAAGCAGTCTAAAAGGAATGTATTCTGTTGGAGTGGATGCTCCGGTGGTACAGTGGAGTCATGGGTAATCCTGCTTTATTTAGTTTCATTAGGGTATGCTTCAGGGATGGTATGCAGGATTGTAAAGGCTTTACAGATGATGGGTACACCGAATGATGTTTGGCTTAACCATTCCAGTTATGGAAGGTCATTGGTTGAACAATTTTGGGTAGAAGGGAGGGGAAACAGCCTGGTCAGGCTGGTTGGTGGAGAAGAGGGACAGGCTTGCCCTCTTCTGTTCCCCCTCTGGTGTCTGGATGTTTATTTCAAGGATCTGGGGAAAGGAAAATGAGCAGCTGGTGGAAGCTTGCTGAATAGATACGTAAGCTGAGGTAAGGATGCTGCTTATTTGGTGGAAGGTAATTCAATGAAGTGAGATGGGCGAGCAGAGGTAAGGGCCCTGCATATTGAGCAGGGTGAGTAGGTACCCTGCCCTGATTAGCATTACAAGGATGTTTATGCTGTGTTTAGAATCAATTTTATTATGTTCAGTTGTAAATAATAAAGTTGGTGAACAAAGCTATGTTATGCAAGTTTTAATAAAGGTCATCAAATGTCATTTGGTGTGATGTGTTTATTGAAGGGGACCTGGACAAATAGGGAATGAAGAATTGTCTTTCTTCCCAGAATAGAATGCATTTGACATCTGAATAAAGACATAAATGAAAAGAACATTTTTGTTAACAAAAATCTTGGATAAATAAACTTGGTTTTGAAATGAAATGAAGTAAACAGATTTTGGAAGTGGTGTTGTCATCAGAACACCTGGCTCTTAACTTCTAATCAATGTTGATGTGAACTCAGACTTAATTTGAAATACATTTTGTATTTTAAATATGCAGGCATTTGAAATCTAATGCTAAAAATGTAAATAAACAAAGTAAAATTATTGTAATTAAGATTTTATGTAATAAACCGAGTTAGGCAGCCCATCCAATCAGATGTAATTTGGATTTCTGCCTTCTGTAAGGCTTGAACAGCAACATTCTTACATTGATTCTTTATTTTGTTTAATAAGAATAATTACAAATGAATCCAAAGCAAATACGTATTTTACATAACTACCCTATAATGCTGTTCATTTAGTCAAAAATTGCAAATATTTGCAAGGTGTCTTTTCTGAAAACAAACACTGCCATGAATTTCAGAAGAGAACAGCTACATTCACTTAACATGGAAATAGCAATAACCCTACTGAACATATCGTTACAGAGCATCTTTGATGTAGCCCATAATTTCTGACAATGTATCCCTTAAAATTGTAGTACCAGTGGCTTTGATTAAACATTAAGGAAAATGATTTTGTTTCATCTAAGTTGTATGCTTCATAATTATCCCAACTCTTTGTATTTTATTAATCATGAAGCTAGAACATTATGGGGTTAGAATTTGCATTTATTTGCTTTTAGATTCAAGCAGGTTGTTCATTTTTTTCCACTAATTGAGTTTCTCGCCCTTTCTTTACAAATTTTGTAAAGTAAAGAATTAATGACTTTTTCTTTGATGAAGTGTTAGATAAAGATAAGAAGCTAACATCAACATGTTGGTAATAATGTCAAAAAGGATGCACTGCAAAAATGAGAGTAAAGGCCACATAGGAAAGCAAGTTCAACCAAATTTAGCAATGTGCATGCTAATTAGATTGAGATTTTACTACTTCTCAATATCTTACTCTCAGCATTACTTATTATATTACTAACACATTCATATAAATATTGCATTACACTGTAATTTATGCAAGGAATGTACACAATTACTTGTTAAATTCATTATTATATTTAACAAATAACAGCTCTAAATATATGAAAAATGACACATTGAGCTGGGCTATAAAACTTAGGCCAGGATCAACAGACAAGTGTTGTACAGATATACAGCCTTCATGTTTGAGCAATTTGTTGCACAATGAGCCAGTTAGCTTATCAGACATGTCTTATCCCCAGATTAGTCTTACACGGAAGCGCTCGTTTAGGAGCAGGATGGCAGTATGTCATGCATATTAATAAGGCACGCTGCCCGAGCTCCTAGGCTTACACGGAGCATGTAAGAGTGCAGGGGGCATGTCTGAGAGCAGAGCTCTCAGAATAAACATGCCCCTACAATGTAGAACAGCAGAAAGTGGTAAGAAATGAGTGAGACCACTCATAGGTCTGCACATATCCCCGCCAACAGTTCCCCATGTGTACAACAGCAATAGTATTAAATGAAGAAATCCCTTCATTGTCTTTTAAAAATCTGAGTACAGCTAACCATAGGTGCACGGATGCGCCCATTGCTTAGCTACGGTTAAAGAAGCTTAAAAGGCTGAAGAGGATAATGAAGAAGATAAATGCAAATGAAGCAGCACAGAAATAGTGTAGTGTGCAGAGCATTCGCCTAATGAGCAGGCATTCCCGGTTCAAGGCCTACTGCAGCACAGTCTGTTTTACATGGCAAAGCACATTAAATCAATATGTTTGTTGCAAAACCTACTATATAACATTTATGAACTGGAGTACTACAGGAAATGCACATGTGAAGTTTCAGTGTTATAATGAATAAGGTACCAGTAAGCAGGTTTTAGCACAAATAAGCAGTAGTAAGCATATGTAAGCACTAGTAAGCATGTTTAAGTGTGTTTGCATGGAGGTAAGCACTGCCTAGACAGGTGAAGCCATGTAGAAGCTAACTGAGTGTAAGAAAGTGTAACCGGAAATTAGCATTGCTTACCACCGTGCAAACATGCGCAAACTGGCCTACAACTGCTTTAAAGTGCATTAATCACTGTATCCAATGGCCTGTGTTCTGCCCAGCAACAAAATAAACAACCTCTGCAAGGCTCAAATGCAGGACTCTGCACACCACAGATAATGTGATTTACCACTAAGCCATGCCAGATATACACAACTCTGATATATTCAGAAAAAATAGCATCTAGCCCAGTCATTTAACAGTACAGAGAATAGGTTCATAGGTAGGTACTAGGCTATCGGCCCAAGGGCCTATGTAATCCTAGCCAACAAGGTACCCTGGCTTACGCCCCCCATGAAAGTTATTTTCCTGTGCCACTGTCGAGCAGAGACACAGAAGTGATCCCCGGGGTGTATTTCCTATTTCCCATCCACTCATCAAGATTTTTCTTGAAGAGTGCTAATGAAGAACTTTGCTTGACATAGATGGGTAGCCTGTTCTAGAGTATGGGAAGTCTCTGGGACATGAATCTACCCCTCCAGCATGTCCTGTTTATTGTGGTGACAAGGTTTAGGTCCCTAGAGCGTGTAGCTCGGAGGGATTGGGATTTCTTTAGGTGTAGCATGTCCAACAGCTCTGGGTTTGACATAGCTTTATATGTTAGACAGAGATCACCTCGGAGTAGGCGATATGCTACGGAGTAAAGCTGGAGTTTTTTGAGGCGGTCAGTGTAGGGCATTTGTTTGAGGCCAGTAATCCACTTTGTGAGGTACTTCTGTGGCCTTCTCAGCTATTGCCGATATCTTGTGAAGTACATTCCAAAAGGGGCATTGTACTCTATAATGGGTCTAATGAGTGTTGAGTATATGGGAGCAATGACCTCTTTTTCCAGGATGAGAACCCTTTTATGATGATGTGTGCCATGTAGAAGGACTTATTGACTACTCTGGTGATATGACTATCAAAGGAGAGACTACTGTCCACCTGGGTCCCAAGCTCTCTTATCACACATTTAGTGTTAAGTAGATTGCTGCCAGTTTGGTAGTTCATGGGTACAGAGTTTTTACCAAATGGGATGACACTGCACTTTTTGGCATTGAGCTTGTGGCCATGGCTCTGACACCAGGCATCTGTCTCAGCGAGGCCCTTCTGTAGGATGTCCACATCATTTGGGGATGACTATGGCTCCTAGTTTGCAGTCATCTGCGAACTTCATTAGCCAGAGGCCTTCTGTGTTAGCCTGTACTTCAGAGAAGTAGATGCCAAACAGGAGAGGTCCCAGGATGGAACCCTGTGGTACTCCACTTGTCACTGCTTTGAGGTCAGATTTGGAGTCTGCAACTTTTACAGTGTGGGTTCTGTCAGTGAGCCAGTTGGCAACTCATCTTATGATGTAGGAATTTATACCTAGTTTCGTGAGTTTAGCTATAATTCCAGAATTGGGGATGGTGTTGAAAGCCTTGGCAAGGTCAAGATAGGCTGTGTGAATCACCTTGCCCTCATCTACGGCTTTGGTGACTGCCTCAAAGAAGTTGATCAGGTTCAGGAGGCATGATCTGCCTTTCACAAACCCGAACTGGGTGGGATCCAGAGTTTGGAGGTTACCAATGTCTTTGTTTATGAGTTCCATGATGATACAGTCCATGGCCTTGCAGACCAGGCTCGTCAGGCTAATAGGTCAATAGTTCCTGGGATCAGTGGAGGATTCCCCTTTGTGGAGTGGGATAACTGTTGCCGTGTGCCATTCAGTGGGCACAAAGCCTGATGCAAGGCTATTATTGAACAAGGTGCTTAAGGGGGGAGCCAGTTCATACTGAAGTTCGTTTAAAACGCAGCCTAGGATGTTGTCCAGTCTCATGGATGTTGTGTTTTTGGCTTTAAAGAGTGCAGCTTTTACCTGCGTAGTTGTGATTACAGGGACCCTGCATTCTTCCTGGATAGATGTGGGCCCTTTAGGGGGTGAGGGGGGGGGGGTAAAGTTAGCACTGAACCCATCTGCCAGGATGTTGGCAATATCAGTTGGTTCTGTAATTTTCATGCCGTTGTGCTGTACCTCAGAGCAGATCTTGGTGTTGCCATTGAGATTCTTGACATGGCTATAGAATGTTTTGTGGCTGACCTTTGAATTAGTGGCGATTTTGTTTTCGTAGCTAGCTTTGGAGGATCTTATAAATGATCTCAGCTTCTTACTGAGGCTGACCAGAGAGCTCCTCCACTCATGGGATTTTACTCTCTTTTGCAACAGTTTCTTCCTTCTGTTGTATAGTTTGTTTATGGCAGGGGACCACCAGATTGGTTTCCTTTTTTGGAAGATAGCGTCTTGGTTCTGTTTGGGATAGCACCATCCATGCACTCATGTAAGTGCTTATAGAGTGCATTTGCGTAGGATTCAGCAGCTGTAATTGCATTGTCCATCTGCATTGGTGTCATGAAGTTCACCACTTCTGTCTTAAGAAGCATGAAGTTAGCTTTGGAGAAATTTTTTACCATAGTTTCCTTAAGGGGGGTGGGGGCGGGATGTGGATATCAAGGGTGATTAGCTTATGGTCGGATCGGACAAACGAGTAGTTGACTTCAGGTGTGGAACACCGGTCACTCATGTTGGTAATGACTAGGTCTAGGATACTGTTGTCCCTGGTAGGGGTGTGGATAAGTTGATCCAGGGCATTGCAGTTTATGAATTACAGAAAGCGTTGAGCTAAAAAGTTGGTACACAAGTAGTTTTCCCAGTTAATGGTGGAGTAGTTGAAGTCACCCATTATTAGGGTGTTTGGTTGAACACTAATATTTTCCAGTACATCAAGAAAAGAGGAATGGGAATCCTGGGGCATGGTGGGGGATCTGTAGCAAGCTACAATTTGGATTGTAGTTCTTGCCCAGAGTTAGTTGTACTTGGATAACCTCGGATGCATTAATTGGTATATGAATATATACCAACATCTAGATGTATGTGTGTGGGTAAATATATTAATATCTAAACAGATATACCATATCTATATATCTAGATTATATATATATATATATATATATATATATATATATGTATATATGGCCACACATCTGTATATAGCAATAGTAGATTGACAAAAACAAATATGTCCACGTGCACCGTTAATGGGGTTGAGATGCCCCAAACAATATACGTCATGTACGAATAGCCATACCCCCCCACCACAGCCAAACATGTCTGCCCTGCAATACACTACCAAGTGTTACAGATCCCATAAGCAGGACTTGACATGACATGGGCACAAGATGTTAACAGTACGACAACCCACCTGTATGATGTCAGGCTGGTATTGGTAACAGTACAGTCTGGCTCCCATAGGAAATGTAACATTTGGAACCTATCAACATCCCCAGGATACATATACACAGACATATATGCAGATACAGATATACATACATATATATATATATATATATATATATATATATATATATATATATATATATATATATATATATATATATATATATACATATACACACATATATATAGATATAGATATAGCTATAGATATATATATAGATATAGATATAGATATACAAGTGACTACACATACGCAGAGATATGTACAGTAAGATACATATGTAGAAGGTGCACACAATATGGCCCAGCCACTATGCCTACATTTCATACCTGAACAACTGGACACTGTATGGGCCACTCATACAAATTACAATCATTGCCTGCAACATATACCCACAGATAGGTCATAGAAAAAACACCACACACAGATTTGCAGAAATGGAAAACCTTTATTTGTGTAATATTACAATTCTGTATGCCATGTCATATAGCTGTTCAGACACGGACATCCATATAAACAGAGTAATGCAACTGCAGTAGTCTGGAAAGGTTCACAGCTGTTGCTGTCCAGGCCAAAGCCTTCAAATTGTACAATAGTGAGTACAGACTGGGCCACAGGATACCAAACAATCAACAGTATATAATGCAGGTGTATAGTTCAGCAGCCTCTATCTACACTGTACAAAATCTTTAGGTGGTAAAGACTTCAGTTGACCAAATGGGATGTAACTTACATAAGGCATAACTGACACCATCACAAGCACACTGACAAATAGAACTGTCTGTATGGCAGGAGGCAGTAGGCCTGCATTAACCCAATTTATGCGAGTAATGTAAAAATAGGTGAAGTATACGGTACTGTACATCCAGATATCTTAAGGCAGCTCACCTAGGTCATTTATGGTGCATCCCCCCTCTAGACTTAATACTACATGGCCATATACCATTGTTACATACACTGGCCTCCGGAGTGCATAAGGGCACACATGTATTGTGTAGGTGAAGCCCCCGCACCACTGTATGTGTGGGGGATACAACATCAGTGGACTGATGGTGGCAATGGCAGTGTGATATACACACAGCCCTCTACAGAACAACCCCTTACAGCATGTCATATGTGCAAAGCTTGGTATGCAGGTGGAGGATAGAGGCTGGAACACAGGCCCATATGTGGAAAACTGTTGCCATACACTAAGCAAGTTGCTGGTGTTACAAGATAGTCTGCAACATATCCTTAGCCAGGGAATTGAGTTTAGAAACATACATGGATGCAGCCATGTACTGATAGCACTCAACACACACACACACACACACACACACACACACACACACACACACACACACACACACACACACACACACACACACACACACACACACAGAAATATCTGACACAGGAACTGTGTGGTGGACAGACAAAACATGATAGGCACAGCTCAGGCCACCAACAGGATAGGCCCACAGTTGAGAGATATGCAGACAGACTGCATTCCAAGGTAAACTCGTATGTACACACACACACCCTGCAACACCAGTACTATACAAAGCATAACACAACTCTACTCACACTGTCTGTAGTTCTGGAACCTCCAACAAATATGTAGCTGGCCTGAGTTTGCTGGTTCCCCCTGGAAGAAGTATTGCTACCTGTTGTCTGTAACACTGATGCCCACACACAGGAAGGATGTCCATCATACAGGAAAGTTAAAGGGACAACCCCCACATGATGTAGGGATTTGTAGTAGGTGGTTGCCATGACAGTTGTAATTGGAAGTAGTACACAGAAAGTTGCATGCAATTAACAAGTGTAGGACACTGATTGGTGCAGAGGCCATCACCTGATCAAGTGCATCACCTACTAAAGCCAGGCTGCAATCTGCCCCCAAGCAGCTCAATCCAGTCTTTGGAGAGATAGAGAGAGAAAGCAAGCTAGCAAGCTAAAACAAAAGCAGAAAAAAACTCAGAAAAATAACAGCTGAAAATGCAGCCATCGAGGCAGCTGCCATTCATAAATGCATCATTCCCACAACAGGTATGTGAAGTATATGTACATGTATTAGAATGTAGTACCTGGTCAATTGTAATGTGATGGATGATGTGGAATGAGTTATATGTGCCATCAGGTGTTGTTATGATGACGTTCAACTGAACAACTACTATGGACAATAGTGTTTGCCCCTGTTGGTAGAGTGCCATAGCTGTTAACTATGCAGGTCAGCACTGAGACAGAATGTAAGCCATCATAGTGTGTTGTGTAATGTGGATGGTGGTGGAAGTAATGCCATTATGTTGGACATGTGAGAGCCACAGACCACCACTGGCAGGATACCCAGGTGAATCTGTAATGTAGCATACTGGAATGCCATAGGTGTGTTATAGGGTTACCTGCAAACAGGTCCCACATATACCCCACTAATGTCAGGCCATGTCCATATGTGGCACCTGTCTGTGTTGTAGCAAGCCAGAACAGTGCAGCTGTGCAGGAAGGTGTTATGAGATTGTGGAGAAGATGTCTGAATGTACCCCACATATAGGTATGCATATGTGTACATGTCACATATATAATATATAAGGATAAATGTACATCAGCATGTATGTCCAGAAATGTACTTATACCCATGTGTAGAAATATATATGTGCATGTATATATAAATTCACATATATCTACACATATATAGATATATAACTGTAAGCATATGTCTACATATGTACAAACACACACAAACAGATATGTATGTAAAGACATGTCCCCTATATCACTACCACAGTGATTTGTGCTATATGTGTGAGGCAGCAGCACACAGCAGTACACACAGATCTCACAGCTGGTAGTGTGTGCACCATGGACAGGTATGTCACATGTTAGTCCCTTCCTAGCACCAAATTGCCACTGTCTGAAGTTTGCAATGGGAATATGGGGAAGAATGGTAGATACACACGTGGAGGTGGTCAGGACTGGTAGATATAGAGGACAATCTACAGGGGTGGTATTGACACATGTGGTGGGTAAACACCATGGATAGTGTGTGTGATCTGTGATGTGGATGCCCCGTGGTCCCAAATATGGGCACAATGGGAACAAGGCTCTGATCAACTGCCACTGACAACAGCAGCCCACGTCCTGAAGGTGCCAGGTCTGGTGGCTGAGCAGGAGGAGCATGTTGGCCATGTGAATGTGTACTGGTTGCCACAGACTGATGTAGCACATCCCTCATGTGTCTGTGGAGCCTGTTATGGAACAGACCCTAAACTTGAGCTCAGGGGACAGGAACATGTTGGTGTGTGCCCTGAGGGGTAGGTAGTTCCACCTGATGGTATTGCTGCAACAGTACATGAGGAGGCCCCAGGTTGGCACATGTGATGTGGCCAGGTATCCTGGTCAGATGGGTGTGGAGAGGTGGATCAGCTGGCCAATGGAACATATACATGTTATTGTGTCACTGTTATAGTACATTTGTTGGTAGTAATAGTCTACACAATCCCGGTACATGTCCAACAGCATGCATAGATCCCCCCAATAACACAGACGGTCAGATGTGCAGCAATCTCAGAGCAGCCATACCACTCTATATAACCATAGTGGCCCTGACAATGGCATACAAGTGAATAGTCTGTAACAGGCCAGCAATGTTAGTGTCCACACAGGGGACATGGCTACAATCACATAGCAGAACGTGTGGTACAATACACAATCTGTCCAAACGGTAGTTAAGCTGTAGCCATACCTAATGAGTTGTGTGTACAGTCTGTTGAAGCTGATATGGTGAGGGGGTGACAGATGTGTATTACAAACTGTGGTAACCTTGCCATATGAGTTGCACAGGCTTGTTTCCATCTTCATGTCTTTCAGGCAAGATGTCACACATCAGGTTACCCGTGTACTCAGGAGGAGAATGAGGTAATTATCAACCACCTGGTTCAGCACTACCAGGTTCTCTTTGGCAGGACAGCCCATGATCAGCAGGTGTGGACCACCCTGTGGAATGATCTAGTCCACAGGGTTCAATAATGTTGGGCTGCATAACCGCAGTTATGAGCAGGTCCAGCATCATTGCAGCAACCTGCTTCGCAATGCCCATTGGCATGCTACTGCAGTCCTGGGGGATCTCCTCACCACAGGGGGGGCCATGCCATCCATCCCCCCTTACACGTGTATAGGAGCTCCTGGCCAGCCTCGTGGCACCTACCTGTCTGGAACACCATCAACCACTGGACCCCTTCATGGAGGTGGGTGTCACCCACACACACCAGCCGAGGAGCGTGCAGCTAAGGACACAGGGCACATCAGTAGACTACTTTTGTGTAACTATTCACAGTGGTACAGGTAGATCATGCATATCTGACATGTCATACATATATTGTGTTGCTACATTGTAGTGATAATCAGATACTCAGATATGGTAGTATTGTGGGAATTTATGGTTGATGTATGGTAGTACTGCAGCCAGCCTGTAGCAGTACCACAGGTGTGGCCCCTGACATTGCATCTCTCACTCACTTATATAGGTCCCTCCAGGGTAACAACAAGGCAGAAGCCTGTAGCTGGTGAGTATGTCTTGTGCAGATGCATGGCAAAACACTGGACATGTAATGGTGGTGGTATATTCCATGCACACATCTAACACACCTACCCTGAATGCATGCTGTACATGTGCATGTACTGTTGCTGTGAAATGCATGGTCTCACAGGGGCGACCATGATGGGGTATTGAAAGGGCATGTCACACACCTGCATAACAACTAACATCCTGTCATTGCGGAATGTGTCCACAGGAAGTAACATACTGTTGGTAGACATGGCCTACAGTAGCGACGTGATCTGAACATGCATATACAGTGCAACACCAATGTATATACCTGCAAGGCAATGCCAACTGCTGCAGAGATACATTATGGCATACGGCATTACAGTAGTCCACATTATCAGCTGGGTCTAGGCTGCAACATGTGGTGTTCAGTGTATAGGACACTGCAAGCTGACACAAATGTGTAGGGCTTACCTGTCATGCATTTGCATAAAAGCTGAGGGAGGGGGGTGTCTCAGCATGAAACACCAGTGCACTGCAGCAGGGATCCTAAGGATGGTAGGAATGGCTCTATCTGCATATAGTCAGGTTCAAGACATGTGGCAGCCATAATCCTACCCACACTGCAATAGTGATGGCATTGTGTGAACACCATGGGATGTGCACACGAGTAGACCTTGCAATCATGCAGAATAGGGGGACATGTGTAGGGTAGGCTGAACATAGACTGGCAATTGCAGAAGGCCCACACTGGTATACCCCTGCTATGAGCAGTGACTGCTGTAGTACACACAAGAGGTGTAATAGACCGTCATGGTAAGGGTGTGCACACATATGCCCACATGGTGTGTATGCATTGCTGTCAGCAGCCGCACACCTAACAATCTGTAGACACTGCATGTGAATGTACAGGACATATGTTACATGCCGGGCTTGTGTCCTGCTAAGATATGCAGTGCTGTAGTCCCATGGCAGATCACGGATGTGTGTAAAATAAATAAAGGTGTGTACACCCCCCATAGCCACGGTATGCTCCGATGGTTGTCAGTATAAGCATTTCTGCAGTGGTCATACATGGTCTGTTGATGTTGACAGCTGTAAATCAGGCATCAGGCATTCACCAATGACAACAGTCCACATATCATCCCTGGTATGTGCTGCTGAAAGACATAGGGGCTGTGAGAGGTTCAGCTGACATAACTGACAGTACTACACATTCCGCAATGGGTTTGTACACCTATGAATTGCGGTGCACAGTACATGGCAGGGTGCAGAACAGGTGCACAGCAATACTGTGTACATGGATGCAGTGGTATCTAGGGGAAGGGGCATCAATCACAGCACATGCATCATACTCATGTATACCATTGTTAGAATGGATTGAGTATAGCTGAACTGCACGCTGTTCTGTTGGCAAATGGGTAATAGGATTGTGTGTATGATCATTTTGAGACCTCACGTGTGTGTGTGTGTGTGTGTGTGTGTGTGTGTGTGTGTGTGTGTGTGTGTGTGTGTGTGTGTATCCTGGTGGTTAATTTGCCTGTAGGGTCACTCTGGTGAAGTGGTGGGAGGTAGATGCATGTGTGCATGTGTGTGTTTGTGTGTGGCCATGTATGCACATGTGTGATTGTGGGGTGTTCATACGGCTATACCCCCTTTGGAACTGTGCAGTACATGGACATGGAGTGTCACATTTCACACTAGGAATACCTGTCATGTACTCACAGAACAGCACATAGTTTAATATGCTCTCTAGCATGGAACAGGCATCCAGAGGGAAGGTAGACTCCAGGTACACACTTAATATTGAAGTCAGCAGAGAGGTCACCTACAACCCACGTATGCTGCTCTACAGATGCATTGGGAAAGTAATAGTCAGCACCAGGGAGTGTATCCAAATATTACAGCTGACACATGATGGGCCTACAGAGCAGCATATCTGGCATATACTGAGCATTACAGACACATGGGTAATAGGATTGTGTGTATGATCATTTTGCGACCTCGTGTGTGTGTGTGTGTGTGTGTGTGTGTGTGTGTGTGTGTGTGTGTGTATCCTGGTGGTTAATTTGCCTGTAGGGTGGGTCACTCTGGTGAAGTGGTGGGAGGTAGATGCATGTGTGCATTCTAAGGGCATCCAATGTCTGTCTGCCTGGAATGACATGCTTGACAAGCCACGCTGCTTCGCAAGGGACGGCTTGCACCTGTCACCCCTGGGTTTCCGAATATTGGCAAAGGCTCTTGCCACCCCCATAGTGCCTTTTTTAGACAAGGCTCAAATTCTAAACCCACCGCCCTAGAAAACAATAATGGAAAAAAACTAAGGGTAATGCTGCTCAATGCCAGAAGTCTAAATCTCAAGATGCACTCCCTCGAAGCCATCGATGTCTGTGCTGTGACTGAAACCTGGTTCAAGGCTCCTGAGAGCACCCCGGCACTATCAGGTTTTACCTCATATCATGCGTTCTGGCCCCAAAACCCGGACCGCACCACAAAAGGAGGGGGTGTATCAATATTCATCAAGGATACCCACACCTCCAGGCTGGTGGCAACTCACGAAGCATCAGAGACCATTCAGGTGCAATTAACCATAGGCAAAACTGCTCTACAGTTTGTAGCATGTTACAGGCCACCCTCTCAAACTCAGGAACCCCACACTGCCTTCCTGAAGACACTGGAGAGTATAAATGTCTCTCCAAACACCATCATATTGGGTGACTCCAACTACCCAAACAGACTGGGAACATTACTCAAACCCCAATACCCTAGACCAAAGGTTCCTGGAGTTCATAAACTCAAATGCTATGGAACAACTTGTCACCATTCCCACAAGAGGTGAAAATATACTAGACCTGATCATCACAAACATGGGGACAAAATGCTCCACACCGGAAGTATATCCCTCATTGTTGAGATCAGACCATAAACTAATCTCACTGGAGATCCACATCCCGCCCCCACCCCCAACAAAAAAGACCACAGTGAAGAACTTCTCAAAAGCCAACTTCACACTTTTTAAGACTGGTGTGGTATCCTTCAAGGCCCCTGAGCCATTGGAAACCACAACCCACGCTGCTGAATCCCTTACAAATACTTTCTATGAGCACCTCCAGGATTGCATGGATCAAGCAATCCCAAATAAAATCAAGACCCTTTCCACCAAAGGCAAGCGCCCGATCTGGTGGACCCCAGCCATAAACAAACTTTACAACAAGAGGAGAAAGCTACTACAAGATAGAGCAAAATCCCTAAAAGGGAAGACATCTCTGATCAATACTAGTAAAAAACTACGATCACTCATAAAGTCATCCAAGACCAACTTTGAGAGAAAAATCGCCAAGGACTCAAAAGACAATCATAAGGCCTTCTTTAGCTATGTTAGAAATCTGGGTGGAAACTCCAAGATATGCTCAGAATTAGTCCAAAATGATACAAAAATCACTGAACCCACAGACATTGCAAACATACTGGCAGACAGGTTCAGTGAAAATGTCCCCCTCCCCCCCAAAAGGAGAAATATCTATCCCAGCAGAGTGTAGCCTCCCAATCATCTCAAATGCCCAGGTGAGAGCTGCTCTCTCTAAAGCTAAAAACACAGCATCAATGGGACCAGATGGTGTCCCCGGCTGTGTGCTACACGAACTCAATGAGGAACTAAACCCACACATAAGGCTGCTGTTTAATCTTAGCCTTACCACAGTGGCGTACGGCAACTGTGGTCCCACTCCACAAAGGCGGTGCTTCTACGGACCCTGGTAATTACCACCCCATAAGCTTAACAAGCCTGGTCTGCAAAGCTATGGAGAGGATCAGAATGGAACTCATAAATGAAGACATAGGGGACCTACAGACATTGGATCCTACCCAATTCGGCTTTGTCAAGGGCAGATCATGCCTCTTGAACTTGGTCGACTTTTTTGAAAAAGTCACCAAGGCCATTGATGAGGGTAAGGCAGTTCAGACAGCCTACCTTGACCTTGCAAAAGCTTTCGACACAATACCCCACTCGGGTATCATAGAAAAGCTCACCAGCTTAAATGTAAACCCATATGTCACAAGATGGGTTGCAAACTGGCTCAAGGACAGAACCCACAGGGTTAGAGTTGCTGGTGCCATGTCAGACTCCAAGCGGTCCTGCGGTGTCCCACAGGGCTCAGTCCTGGGCCCCCTCTTGTTTGGCATCTACTTTTCAGAAGTGCAGGCAAACATAGGAGGATTGTGGCTGACAAAGTTTGCAGATGACTGCAAACTGGGCTCCATAGTTGAAAATCCATCAGACACAGATATCCTTCAGAGAGGTCTCATAGAAACGGATAACTGGTGCCAGAGCCATGGCCTTAAGCTAAACGCCAAAAATGTATAGTCATACCCTTTGGTAAAAACAAGGTAACCCCAAGTTACCACATAGGTGGCAATCCATTAAGCACAGAAGAGGTTATCAGGGACCTGGGGACCCAAGTTGACAGTAACCTTTCTTTTGACACTCACATTGCCAAAGTGGTTAGGAGGACCTTCTACATTGCCCACCTGATTATGAAGGGATTCACATCCAGATCAAGGGAGGTCATTGTTCCCCTGTACTCTTTACTTATCAGACCAATGATTGAGTACAATGCCCCATTTGGAATGTATCTTACCCGACACCTGCAGCAATTGGAAAGACCCCAAAAGTTCCTCACCAAAAGGATAAAGGGGCTCAAAAATATGCCATATGCTGCCCGACTGAAGAAACTCCAGCTCTATTCAGTTGCATACCGTCTGCTCAGAGGTGACCTGTGCCTGACATACAAGGCCGTGTCCAACCCGGAATTAATGGACATGCTCCACCTCAAAAAATCCAAATCCACCAGAGCCACAAGAGCAAGAGACTTAAACCTCAACATGGATATAAATAGGATGTGCTGGAGGGACAGATTCATCACCCAGAGACTCCCTATGCTGTGGAACAGAATCCCGGTCCATGTGAGACAGAGCACCTCGCTGATTCTGTTCAAGAGGAATCTTGACCAGTGGATGGGAGATCGTAGGTTTACCCCGAGGATCATCTCTGTATCACTGCTGGACAGAGGCACGGCAAACTAATAGGTATAGTATTCTTCAACCTAAGGGGTGGTGAAAGCCACACAACTCTGGCTAGGCTTATAAATGCCCTAGGGCAGATAGCCTAGTATGAACCTATGAACCTATGAACCTATGAACATGACACACCAGTGGGAGCTATTATGGGTACAACATTGTAGTCCACACATATGGGAGCCATACACATAATTCTGGCCATACAGAGGGTGCATACTGAATGACAGCATTGAGGCCATGTAACTCCACTACACACAGGCCAGGCAGGTAATGTAGCAACAAGCCTTGTGTTGTGCCTGCTTGTGTGGGCAATTAGAGGACTGTGATGTTAATGAGTGGTATCACTGTCTGTAAAGCCATGGACAGGTAGGTATTATGGAGATGTGGATGTGTGTGTGTGTGTGTGTGTGTGTGTGTGTGTGTGTGTGTGTGTGTGTGTGTGTGTGTGTGTGTGTGTGTGTATGTGTGCACTGTTAAGCAGTGCTGTACAGGTTTTAAAGTGTGGTTATTGTTTTTGACCACAGGTGCCGAGGTGGGTCAGGGTCCCTCCTGCATCCATTCTGATGTAGGTGTCTATACAGACACCGATGATGATGGTGATGATAATGTTGAGGCACAGGTGGGGTTGTTAGGGGCCAACACTGCGACATTTGACATCCCCCTTTTAGCCACCCCACCCCCACACATAGTTACAGTGCCTATACACACCCCATCTCCAGTGGCCATAGCAGAGGGACAGCTGGCATTCAGTGGCAGTGCACAGGAAAGTGTGGTAACTATACCTACTGTGTCGGGTTGCAGTGGACATAGCCAGTTGTCTGGAAGGCTGCCACATAGGCAGATGTCCCAGGGTGCTCATGGTAGGGCTGCTGGACCTCATGCCCCTGGGATAGGCGACATAGCTGCAACCAGCAGAAACATGTTCCAGGCTGTAATGGTGGTGCAGGCACATATTGAGTGTTACACCAGACAGGGCCTTAGGCTGCAGAGGGTTGCTCTTGCATCTGTAAGAGACAACCTCTGAACTGTCGGGTGTCATCTGTGCTTCTACCAAGCAAATGAATAGATGGCATGAGCCGTAGTGTGTCCATGCTTCAATGTCTGGTGGGGATGCGGCAACGTCCGCATGGACGTGGGCCAGCAACAACAGCTGGCAGTCAACGTGGGCATGCTAGGACACCAAGGGGCTCCTGTAGTGGCAGTAGCAGCTCCAGCAGTGCAGGCAGTGTGCTGTCCACACCACACCACAGCAGTCCATATTCACATGGTCCTGGCCAGTTCCAGGAGGGATGTGGTACCAGCGGACAAATGTCATCAGCAGGTGAGAGTAACACTTCAATGCCTGTACCTGCAAGTGCCCACGGAACCCCTAGCAGGCACAGTCCACATGTCCATGGCTGGAGGCAGTGAACTGCACACCTTGCCAGGTATGGTCTTCAGCTGTCCATAAACACCTGTGTAGGGCAGCCACAAGGCAGAACTGTGTGCATGCATACCACACACTATGCAAACACACCTAGGGGAACCTCATACCTACACACACATCACCTCAGCTACTTCCCCAGAGTACACCCCTCACCCACACACACATGGTGTCAAACATATGGCCCACCCTCAGCCTCTGGGAGACCAACACCACACCCTGTGCATATGATACCTGTGCCTCATCCCTGTCATCTATACCACTGATGCAGAGACAGGCTGATATGGTTCTGATGCATACAGTGATTGTACACCAGTGTACCATAGTCCTGCAGTGTAACATATTGTAGGGAGTAGAGTGTGAGGCATATTTGGCAGGTAGTGTAGCTATCCAGCAATGATGCCTTCTAGCTTTAGTAACACTGCTTGGTTGTGGTCTCTAAAATGATAGGCAATTGTGTTGTAGGTGTACATGTGTCAGCACGAGGATGCCATGTGCATATAATGATGCCTGTGCCCCATCCCTGTCATCCATACCATCGATGCAGGGACAGGCTGATATGGTTCTGATGCACACGGTGACTGTACATCAGTGTACCACAGTCCTGCAGTGTAACATGTTGTAGGGAGTAGAGTGTGAGGCATATTTGGCAGGTAGTGTAGCCATCCAGCACTTATGCCTTTTAGCTGTTAGCAACACTGCTTGGTTGCGGTCTCCAAAATGATATGCAATTGTAAAAAAACAAGCTGAGTAATGCAAGTCACCACACCACAAATCAGGCAGTTTGAACCATTTATTTGTAAAGCGCTTTTCGTCTCAGACAATCCCAAGACATCTTCAAAGTACTAATACACATGCCTTTTCTTATAACTTCTACAATTAAATCAAATGGCACACCATTGGTTAAAAACACCAATTCATGAAGTATGCTAAACAGCTCTAGGTCAGGGGCCACAAGCCCACCCCTTTATGAACAAATCACAACACAATATAATATAGTATGATATAAGCAAAAATGACTGCTTGCATTCACCGTATGCATAACACAGTTTCAATCACTAAG
This sequence comes from Protopterus annectens, assembly GCF_019279795.1. Lineage (NCBI taxonomy): Eukaryota > Metazoa > Chordata > Ceratodontiformes > Protopteridae > Protopterus > Protopterus annectens. The sequence goes on along the minus strand of NC_056737.1, from coordinate 1,472,614,934 downwards.
CTAAAATGCAATGCCTGCAAAAAACTGTCATACATTTCAAACTAACTTTCATGTGAAGACATGCTTTACTTCCTAAGAGTAAGTCACAACCCAGTATGAAAGAAACGTGCTGCAAGCATGCCTGTTTAGTCGTAAACATCCACAAATAAAATATCACACCAGTTGTTAAAAGCATTAAAACATTAGGTATGCCTAACAGTTCTAGGTTTAAAATCGCAAGTCCATCCACTGTGAACCAGTCACAATTCAGTGTAAAAAGGGATGGATTGCATGCTTTCGCCTTTAAGCATGAAACAATTAAGCATAAAAATAAAAAAATAATAATTAAAAACCTAAAAGGCAGTACCTACAAGTAAAACTGTTATGCAATACTGACAGACACAGACAAACAACATCAAACCCCTGAATTTAAACTTCAGGTCATGTTTGACCCAATAAAAGAGGGCAAAGACAAGAGGTGCAAGTTCACCAGATATAAACTGGTCACACCACCGGTCAACAACAAGCTCCAAGCTGATTTGTAATGTTAATCATGTTTTGACCCTTTTGGGCAGGTCTAACACCAAGTAAGAGAACTGGTTGTATGCATTTACTTTATACATACAACAGTTATTGTATACTAAAACACAATACTCACAGGTTAAGGCTATCAAGTGACACAAGCAAGTATTAGGTCATGTTTGTCCCAGTCAAGAGCACAAACTCTAAAGGTATAAAACCACTAGCTGTAAACTGGTCATTGCACCGTTTAAAATTACTGGCTCCATGGGATTGCCTTGTGGCGTAAAAAATATATTCAATCACTTACCTAAAGGCAAAAGCTGCCATTGCTGACAGACACAATTTAATCAATCTAATTGAGGCAAACAAGTTGCAACAATATCTACTTACATAAACCGTCGACGGTGGACAAAGCAGTGATGCCAAAAATACATAACATAGTACATGGCTACCATAAACAGTGGGTCGCCACTACTCCTACAGTTTAAATAGTAAAAACCGGTAAATACAAACTAACAATTAGAATCTGTTGGTAAAACTAAGAGTCAAACCTGTTCCTGTCTATAATAAAACAATGGAGACACCTAGTGGAAGGAGGTTGAGATACAATCCATTAAACAACAATGTTAGGCTATACAGAAAAGATATAGAGAGAGAAAACATAATAGAGAAAAGAAAAAAATCATATGCATCATACAACACACACACAAACACAAAGGGTGCCAGTACTGACATGCAAGGGTGCATTTCTGCATGGGTGTGTGATTCCAACTGTGCCAGATGGCTATACAAGGCTAGGTGATGGGTATACCTTGGCATCAAACCACATGACGATGGTCAGCATTGTGGCTCAGGGCTACGGTTTCTGCATTTGCCCGCACAGGTGAGTATTGTATCCCCAATCCAGTCACCTGGGTGACTATTGTATGTGGCCAATGCTGTGCATCACTTGCCATGTATATGTTCCTTAGTCCATGATATGGACGGCATCTAGGGTGTGCACACCTCCGACATGTATGTACAGTGACATGTGGAACAGTACCTGGGGTGTCTGTCCCATGTTGTGTACACAGATTATCAGCAGAGGTGCCAGTCTTGGCCACCTGTGGTAGGAACTGGTAATGGATGGCAGGTTTACCCTGCACCTACATTGATAACATGCTAAAAGCATTCCCTGGTGTCAGTGGCATCTGTCCATACAGAGAATGTTTTCAGGCATGGTCTGTCCTTTGTGGGTCACATGTGATGGCACCACAGGTGTTGCAGGTGTCCAGTGGGGAACATGGGGAAGGTGCACTGTCTGCATGTACATGCTTATTACACAGATGGACAGGGTGTCATTCCCTCTGTAGCCCATTGCAATTACTCCATAGTTACTATCAGTGGCCAATATGCAGTCTACTACCACATATTGGCTGTTGCCTAGGCATGTGCGTGTGCGTGTGTGTGTGTGTTTGTGTGTGTGTGTGTGTGTGTGTGTGTGTGTGTGTGTGTGTGTGTGTGTGTGTGTGTGTCTGTGTGTATGTGTGCATGTGTGTATGGGACATGGGTTGAGATTGTGCTCTGGGTATTACTGGGGTTGCTAACTGTGATTGTCTGGCCTTGATGTCATGTATGGGTATGGATTTGCACCCCAGACTCTTGGCTATTTTACATCTGCTATCCCTGTATGGTGGACATTGCGATATATACTAGGGCCACCATATAAGAAATTTGCAAAACCCACTCCACATTGGGCCCAGGTATCACACACTCACACCCACCTCCACACATGATATGAGTTACATACACACACACACAGACACACACACACATACCTGTCACGTCTGGAAGTAGCACCCCTACCTAACTACTTTATTACATTACAGCACCACTCAGGTATAGAACGCACCACAGAGATTACTGGAGTACCTCTTCCCCAAAGGTGTATATCACATTGGATGACATCAGCAGGATTGGCAAAGTAGGACATCTGACTTGTAGTGAGTGTGGCTAGGCTAAAATGTATTGCTCCTTACACAGACAGTGACATACACACAAAACATCCACAACTGACATGTGTGGGTATAGAACCCCTAACAGAGGTACACATCAAACAAAAAGCATAGAATTGTTGTAGGATGCACCATGTGGATTACTGGAGAACTCTTTCCCCAAAGGTGTATTCCACAATGAATGACATCAGCAGGACTGCCAAAGTAGGGCATTTAAAATGCACTGAGTGTGACTAGCCTAAAATGCATTGCTCCCTGCATAGACATTGAAACACACAATTGGACATAGAATCCTACTACAGGTCCATATCACACTACAGCAGTATGCAGTTACATGACGCGCTACGGAGATTACGGGGCTATATGTTTCCCAGAGGTGTATTTCTAGGTGGATGACATCAGAAGCCTTGCCAAAGATGAGCATTTGAATTGTAGGGAGTGTGACTACCCTATAATGCATTGCTCTCTACACAGACAGACACACACACACACACAAACTTGCCATGTCTGGGATTAGAACAGCTACCTAAATAATTTATCACACTACAGCAGTATGCACTTACAGGACATGCTACGGAAATTACTGTGCTATATACTTCCCGGGAGTCTATTTCCAGGTGGATGACATCAGCAGCCTTGCCAAAGATGAGCATTTGAATTGTAGGGAGTGTGACTACCCTAAAAAACATTGCTCTCTACACAGACAGACAGAAACACAGTTGCTATATATAGGAATAGAACTCCTACCTTACTACTTTATCACACTACAGCCATATGAAGTTATGATATGCACCACAGCGATTACTAGACTAAAGCTCTCCCAAGGGTGTATTTCACAGTGGATGACCTCAGCAGGCTTGTCATAGTAGGGCTATGGGGAGGGCAGTATGTGTGCATGGGCCATAACCCATTCATTTAGAGGTTGACATGCCACATGCGAGCACACACAGGGTCATAATTCACAGGTATGTGTATACAGCTGCTAGATGACTACCTCCTTGTACAGTCATATTTCACAGCTGGCAAGTGCACCAATAGTCTGTAATGCTGACAGATACTGGTGGCTAGTACTGCAGTGAGTGACATCTGAACCTCATGTGTTTGGGGTCCTTTGGCTGTGTGCTGGGTGGGACAGGCCTGGATGGCTCCTTGTAACAGTCACCCTCTTCCACACATCTAGTTATATGTCTACCTTTGGCTTATCATAGTGTGTTGTCCTTACATATATGTCTGTATTTCTATCCACTGTTTGTGCAAGACATGCATGGTGCATACTGATGAGTGTCTGCACTAACAACTGCAACTGCCAGATATGTCTGTTCCACTGGTGTTTGCAGACATGGCCTTCATGTGTTTAAGTGTGTGAGCATGCCCAGTATGACCTTTCAGTATGTTGTTGACTGACATTGCCTTCATTTCTCTAAGTGTGTGAGCATGTAGTTTGTACTGCAGTGCTGACCTTGGTGTTGTACACCAACAGGTGGCATGCTGTTTCTGTAGGGTATCCATCAAGCATTTGGCATTGACTGTTCCTACATTTCTGCATAGGATGGGGGGGCTTAGCCGACTATTTCTACATTTCTACACAGGATGGGGGGAGGCACACCTGACTGTTATTACAGTACTACAATGGGGGCACACCGGTCTATTTCTACATTTCTATGCAGGATGGTAGGGGCACACCTGAATGTGATTACATTACTAACCAAAAAGAACCAAAGACCTGCAATATACTTGCCATTTAAACAAAAGTCCACAGCAAACACAAATAAAAATGGTCAAGTTTTGTCCAAAAGTTTAATAAAATGCCAATAAAACATAGTAATAATAGCCAATCAACATCACTATATAATTAATTATATCATTAGTTAGTTATATATACATATTTAAAGAGACATTTATAAAATGGCTGTATGATATACAGTCATATTAAGATATCATTTTTTTATTTTTTATTTTTTAGACATGTCTGCATTTTTTTAAAAATTGGTTTAATGGAAACAGTAGAATTAATACCTGGACTACTGTCTGCTTGTAGTATAATAATCCAATTGTATTCTTTGGTTTCTAAATCATTATTTCTATTTCCCCCTCTCTGACTAACATAGCATATGTCAATAACCCTAAATGAAAAATTATGTGTATTTCCAAAATCAATATTATGCTTTGCAATTGCATTTGTAGAAATATTCCTTTTTGTATCAGACCTGTGTTCAATAATCCATTCGCATAGCTTTCTACCTGACTTGCCAACATAAAAACTTGGACATATATCACATGTAGCTAAGTAAACAATGTTACTAGAGTTACAAGTAGCAGTACAATTAAACCAATATTCTTTCTTGGTTGTAGGATGTATACACTTATTGTTCTTACATATCACTCTGCATACAGAGCAGTGCATACATGGAAATGTGCCCTTTTTATTTGATTCAATCCCTTTTTGTTTCTTAGTTCGTATTTCCTTATAGCATAACTTATTTTTAAATTGCTAGAAATTTTATAGGCAAACATTGGATGAGATGGAATAATAGTATTTAAATCTGGTAGGGCTTGTAAAACAGACCACTTGTTGCTAATTATTTCCTTTATACTAGGTGTGCAGCGGCTATAAGTGGTAGTATATCTAAGGTGGTCAACAGTAGATATAGAGGGATTGGAACCATCATGTGAAGATGAAAAATACGGCTTAACCTTGTCCTTTCTTCATTCAAGGATATTTTTCTCTTCTTCCAATAACAGTTCTAAGTTATAACGTCCTTGTTGGAATTCACATTTCATATCATGCAGTTGTTCAATGCACATGTCATCTTCAGTATTTAACCTGCTAACTCTACTCACAGCTGTAACAACCCTGTGTTTCCAATGGTTAGCCAAACACTCTACTTGTGCTGTGCTGATGAGGTCATAACAAGGCCAAAATATGCATATCCACAGCTAGAGGGGTTTGGCTTTATTGGCCTGAAATTGTCCATTAAAACGACGAAACAAGTTATGTTATGGGCATTCAGAATTGCCATTGAGCTGAAACACCTGATGTTCATAAGGTTCATTTGTATATATCCCATGTGCCTCTGATACAAGAGGTTTGGGAGGTCACTCAGTGGAAGTTCTCACTTTGCTGGAGTTTTCATTTTTCTTTTTACTGATTGGTTTTTAAGTGACCTTCTCACTCATTGTTTTAGTTTGTTGTTTGGGATATTTTTGCAGTGACCCTAATGATAATAGACATCAGCTGGGTATAACAGCCCTGTGTTTCTAATCCTTAGTCAAATACCCTGCTGGTGCTATGGTGATGAGGTCATAACAAGGCTGAAATATGCATATCCAAGCTAGTGGGGTTTGGCTTTATTGGTCTGAAGTTGTTCATTGAAATGATGAAACAAGTCATGGGCATTCAGAATTACCATTGAGCTGAAACACCTAATGTTCATAAGGTTAATTTGCACATATCCCATGTGCCTCTGATACAATAGGTTTGGGAGATCACTCAGTAGAAGTTTTTGCTTTGCTGGAGTTTTCATTTTTGTTTTCAAAAATGTAGTAGTGGTATTTAAATAATTAAAATTTGCATTTAATAGATCTAACATGCCCCCCCATATAAAAAACACATTGTATACAAAACACATAAAATAATATGTGAAAATTTAATTCACTTGGAACATTATATATATATATATATATATATATATATATATATATATATATATATATATTTTTTTATTTTTTTTTCTTCCCATTCATTTAGGGTTAAGTTGGCAACGGGCATACCCATTGCAACACCGGTGGTTTGATGGTAGAAAGTTTCATTCAAAATAAATATATTATTATTTAATACTATTTCTAATAGGTCACATATTGTTTCTATTTCCCTGCCTTTCATTTTTCCATGTCTACTTAAAATGTTACGAATGGCATCAGTGCCGTAGTCATTAGGGATAACAGTGAAGAGTGATTTTATATCTAAAGTGACAAAAATATACTGATTAGTTGTTTTCTCTTGGTACCAAATATAAAGCTTATTTATAAAATCTCCAGTGTCCTTAATAAAACTCTTTACGTGTCAATAATGGACGTAAAGTAGTCTGTAAGTACAGGGTAATAGGCTCTGTTAGCCAACCCCGACCAGAGACAATGGGTCTCATGGGGGGGGGGGGGTTCCTGAAGATTTACGAACCTTAGGTAAACCATATATATAATTGGCATTTTAGGGCAAGGTATTGAAAAATAATTCAATAAATCCACAGTGATATCATCACTAATTTGAAGTTCAAAGTATATTGACATTGCTAATGCAGTGCGCTACTTCACCATAAGAATCCTGTTTAAATGCAGTAACATCATTTAAAAGCTCATTCATAGAAGCATAATATTCATCAACATTCATTAAAACAATCCCTTCTCCCTTGTCAGCTTCCTTAATAACAATATCATTATTATTCTCTAGCTTTCAGAGCTTCTAATGCAACAGTAGACAAATTAAAATACTTTTTAGCATATAAATCATACATTTGTTGTTCACATATGTTTTCAAAAGCTGTAACAATGGGATTACTAAAGGTGATGAATGTGCTACTTTTTTTTACATTTTAATGGCATAGAGCTGTAGGAATCTTTATAAAGCAATTTTAGATTCAAATGTCTGGCGAAAAGCTTCAAGTCAGTCAGGGCATCTACTATAGAGTCCTTTTGTTCTGGTATAAAAGTAATGCCTTTACTTAATAAACTGATATCAGCTTCAGGTAGTTCTATTTTTGACAAATTAAACACTGGGCATTCAGTATTTATTACCTCCATATTTTGTTTCATATCTGCGAACCGGCACTTGCTTCTCTGGTTCTCTTCCTGGAATAGGACCTCCCCCTATTGGTGTCTTGCTTCCGACTGGGTATTGTCTCTGGCAACTTTAATACAATTGCTGTAGAGGCTCGTTGAAAATCTTGTCGCTGATTGGATGGACCAGCTACTACAGTCCCATCAGTTACATTTTGATGCATAGATTCATTTATAGTATTATTTGAATTTGGCCCAGCCATTTAATTAGATTCTACAATATCAGTAGTTACAACATTGCCATTAGCCGTATCAGTTGTAGAAGTAGTTGCAGAAGCAGTTGCAGGAATAGTAAATTGATCAAGTTCATACATAGAACCTTTTTGTGTATGGCTAGTAATGTTCATTGTTTCTCCTCTTCTAAAGTCCTTGGGCTAAGAAAAAAATGTTGCCTAAGCAGAAATCCTTAATGTTATGGTTAAGTTTATTTCATTTTTGTTGCTCTAGCTTCTTATCTATAGCCACTAGTCTTTCAAGCATGGTTTTATAAGCAGCAATGTTTATATTAAAGGTAGGCAAAGCACACAGTTCTGATTCTAGTTTCTCAATTTCTTCATGCATATTTCTTTCAATGGAAACAAAAAAATGATTCATTAAGGCCATATAATCTAGGCCTAACTTAATATTTAGTTCTTGCCAGCTTTTTAAAAGATCTGGATATTTATTGCAATATGACGGCATCTTTAATACTCGCAGCCCAAGGGGGACTAAGCCTAACGGCAAGTATGCTGAGAAGCTGACACGCAGCCATTGCAGCTTTTTAAATGTTTGTACTTTAAATTCTAGCTGCTTAATTCATTGTAGACATGCATCCTTGTCAGTGACATTAAGAGTAAACTCACCATTCAGTGCAGTTGACATATTATGTAGAAGTAAATTTGTTCTTTCTGCTAAAATGTCACTTAATAACAAGCCTCTGTTAGCACTGACTTTTCCAACGGTTGGCTGAGGCATCTTAATAAGGGGACGTTTGCAGGTTTTAGTAAGACCAATGCACAAACCAAAAAGAACCAAAGACCTACAATATACTTGTCGTTTAAGCAAAAGTCCACAACAAACACAAAGAAAAACGGTCAAGTTGCATCCAAAAGTTTAATAAAATGCCACGAAAACGTAGTAGAAACACAGTAGTTAAAACACAAAGCTTTTGGATGACTCCTTCTTCAGTGTGATACAACCATAGTAAAACACAGTACTATTTAAATAAAATCACATGATGATAACAGCCAACCAACATCACTATCTAATTAATTATATCATTAGTTAATACAAATGCAATTGCAAAGCATAATGTTGATTTTTGAAATACACATAATTTTTCATTTAGGGATATTGACATATGCTATGCTCGTCAGAGAGGGGGAGATAGAAATAATGATTCAGAAACCAAAGAATACAACTGGATTATTAGACTACAAGCAGACAGTAGTCCAGGTATTAATTCTACTGTTTCCTTTAAACCAATTTTGAAAAAAATGCAGACATGTCTAAAAAATAAAAAATAATATCTGAATATAAGGTTATATATCATATAGCCATTTTATAAATGTCTCTTTAAATATGTATATATTCCATTGGATTTATATGGAAGACAGCCTTTATTGACCCATATTACTGAGCATTCACATTTGTTGCTTGCGAGTGTATGGTTACTAAAAAAAAAAAAAAACAGTCAGCTAGTTTTTTTATTTTTTTAGCATTTGTTTACTGGGAAAGTCTGACTTGGAACAAAGCCAATTTTCAGTGCAGGCCCAGGGAGAAACACTCTAGATGCATGTCTTTGTAACATGGGAGGAAACCAGAGCACCCAGAGGAAACCCACACAAACACAGGGAGAACATGCAGACTTCACACAGAAGGTATCCCAGCCGAGAATCGAACTGGAGAACCTCTTGCTGTGAGGTGACAATGCTACTGCTACGCCATCCAAAAGTCATCACTACCAAGTCTTGAACCCAGGACCCTGTGCATTTCAATCGCAGCAACACAGCACTTTGCCATCTGAGCTGTAGTGGTTTGTTCCCTTGCTGGACAGGTAAGTTCCCTTTGGGGAGAAACCTTCCATTTAAAAAAAATGTTTGTTTATTTATACTTTCCTTTTCAGGAAAGTTGTTTTTAATGTAGAAGTTTGTGTTAACAACTATTACAAATATCACAATTCTGTCCCTGTCATCTACTTTACCTATTATTTTTTGCTACATATTTGTTCTGAAAATAATTTTGCATCATATAATTTATTTTAGAAAATAGGCAAACTGTACATCAGCACCCTGATTGGAGAATGAACGTTCTCCAGCAAGGTATTAATGTACAAGTAATGCCAGGTGAAAAACGAGTCCACCTCTTCATGGCAGCATATAAAGCTGCTGTGGAGCTTGGCATGAAAGAAACAAATGGTCGCCATTATTATACACTTGCTAAGTAGTGCTTCTGCTGTTTAGAGAGTGTAAAATATATAAAAAAAATAAAAAACAAAAGTATGTGTTTGTGTCTGTGTGTGTGAATGTATGCGTGCATATGAGTGAAAGTGAGAATGATCGAGCCATTATTTTACACTCACTAAGCAGTCCTTTTGCTGTTTTGTGACTGCAAAATCTACACCTCTTCCACGTCTGTGGCATCGGGACTCACAACATTGCTGGGTGGGCATTCATTTTAAATTAACACACACCTTGTAGGGTATTGTTGCTTTTAAAGATGGGCAGTCTGTTTTACAAAAAATAAAAGCACACCTCATCATCAAAATGTCCATGAATTCTATGAGAAATTAATTTGCAGATTAGTAATACAACTGAATTTTGTTAATGATAAATCTGCTTCACTCCAATAAAGGTACTATCCTGTTATGCCATTTTTTGTTTTTGTCTGTGACTGATTGAATTTCAGTAAACGCATGTTTAACTAATCAGAATTTGTGATTGATGGAACAAGAAGGGATGATGCATAACGGCAACCATTAGACTGAGTGTAGGAATGTGAAATATCCATTATATCCTTTACTGGTCTTATAATGTGAGTGCAGAAATATTTCATATGATTACAATTATATCATGGTATTTCTTTGAAGGCAAGCAGAACAATATAAATCTCTCACCACTCACCTTCCCTCAGTGCATCAGTGAGAACATTATGCACCTTTCACAGAAAAGCAGCTGTCAGGGTTCCATGATTTAAGCAGCGATAATATTTTCGTCTTCATGAATGATGACGTAATGAAATTGACATATATTGAAACATGTAGTGTGGTGTGTGTTGTAGAAGAAAGAAAATAATATGAGATGTCCATGAAGAAGCAGATGTGGAAAAGCAAATGTGATTTAAGGGATGGGCATAAAGATTATATTTGACTTCCTGATGAGTTGTTTATGAAGAAATTAGAATGGCGATCATTGCCAAACCTATATATTAATTCACTGGTTGATTACTGACTGCAAGACTTACCAAAAATGTTTTAAATGTAGAAAACAATGCAGACATACAACCATAGACACGATAAAATCTGTGATTTAATAAAACTCTTAAAAGATATAACAAACAAAGAAAACGTAGGATAAGCCCTTTCGGTAAAACCTTCTTCAAATCCTTTATTCACTCCCATCAAGGCATATTAGGGAAGAAGAAAATTACAGTTTAAAATTTATGGCTCTAATGAAGCTGAACAGAAGTCCAAGGGAAGGTGACATGAGGAACAGAACAGGTGGAAGAGACCAAATTGATTATGGAATTGAGAGCAGATAAACCACCGGGTCTTAATGGAATGGTACCTCTAAAACCCATTCTGAAAGAACGGAGCATAAATATATAAAGCAGAAACTGGAAGAGGGAATAAGTAGAACGTATTCCTGCTACTTGTAACTTTGGAGGACTACCACCAGAGGGACCTGTCTCCATTAGCCATGGAAGAGGAACCACCCCTGAACAGCATGATTAGTTGAACACTGTTTAAACATTTTGCCTTGATGGGAGTGAATAAAGGATCTGAAGAAGGTTTTACTGAAAGTGCTTATCCTACATTCTCTTTGTTTGTTTTGTCTTTTAAGAGTTTTATTAAATTGCAGATTTTATCATGTCTATGGTGGTACATCTGCATTGTTTTCTACTTTGATTATTTTTGGCAAGACTATCCTCAGCAGTGTGTATTTACTTTTTGTTTCAAAAATGTTTTAAATGTGCATCTATATTATAAACCCAAAAGCTCTAAACAGCGAACATATGTACATTGGCACATAAGGAGCGATGTACAATAACAGAGAAACATGTATTCAGCAAAATTCCAAAC
>NC_056737.1:1472573327-1472595827 GCF_019279795.1 Protopterus annectens | reverse complement strand
AAACTCCCCAATGAAACACCACTACTATAATTTAGTACGTAAGCACAAATATTTAAATAAATATGCTTTCCTTTCTAGCTTAACATGCATTCATTGGAAACCTCTTCATACCCTCCCTGTGGATGATGCTGTCACACACATTAATGATATATTTCTCTTCATCCTAAATGCACATGCTGCATTAAAAATCAAAAGTGTAAACCCTGTATCCAGATCAATTAGGGAACAGAAATGATAATGAAAGAAAGAGATGGAGCTTGGGATATGTAGAAACAACTAAAGCTCAGTCCAGCCTCCAAAACTATAAAGTACTCTGAAACACAGAAAAACACATGACCATACTTGCCAAAAAAAAATAAAAACATACTATACAAAATTTCAGTACAATAAGCAAAACAACTCTACATATTTTTGGTCCTTCATCAATAAACGTATACACCACAGCCACACTACCCACCATCTTCTTCTAATAACTATACTAATGACAGAGCCATGCTCTCCATCATCCTCCTCCTACTAACTATACCAGTAGCACAACCACACTACCCATCCTCCTCCTTCTACTACCTATACTAATGACACAGCCACACTACCCATCCTCCTCCTTCTACTGCCTATACTAATGACACTGCCACATTACCCAACATCCTCCTTCTACTAACTTTACTAGTGACACAACTACATTACCCATCCTCCTCCTTCTACTGACTATACTAATCACACAGCCACATTACCCAACATCCTCCTTCTGCTAACTTTACTAGTGACACAACTACATTACCCATCATCCTCTTTCTACTGACTATACTAATCACACAGCCACACTACCCATCCTCCTCCTTCTACTCACTATACTAATGACACAGCCACATTACCCAACATCCTCCTTCTACTACCTATACTAATGACACTGCCACATTACCCAACATCCTCCTTCTACTAACTTTACTAGTGACACAATTACATTACCCATCCTCCTCCTTCTACTGACTATACTAATCACACAGCCACACTACCCATCCTCCTCCTTCTACTGACTATATTAATGACACTGCCACATTACCCAACATCCTCCTTCTACTAACTTTACTAGTGACACAACTACATTACTCATCCTCCTCCTTCTACTGACTATACTAATCACACAGCCACACTACCCATCCTCCTCCTTCTACTCACTATACTAATGACACAGGCACATAACCAACCCGCCTCCTTCTACTTTCTATACTAATGACACAACAACACTATCCATCCTCCTCCTTCTACTGACTATACTAATGACACAGCCACACTACCCATCCTCCTCCTTCTACTGCCTATACTAATGACACAGCCACACTGCCCATCATCCTCCTTCTACTGACTTTGCTAATGACACAACCACACTACCCATCCTCCTCCTTCTACTCACTATAATAATGACACAGATACATAACCTACCCACCTCCTTCTACTTTCTATACTAATGACACTGCCACATTACCCATCATCCTCCTTCTACTAACTTTACTAGTGACACAGCCACACTACCCATCCTCCTACTTCTACTTTCTATACTAATGACACAGCCACATTACCCATCCTCCTCCACAGCCACGCTACCCTGGCTTACTCTATCCTTATCCTAAGAAACCATGCTATCACAAAAAGATGCATTCCTAAGATCTGTAAAAACCTTACATCCTTTTCCTACACAAAGGTGACTCCTGTACTGAAATCTCTAATTACAGGCAAATAGCCATTTACTCCCCATACTCAAACTCCTAGAAATATATGTCCAACCCCAGCCATTTGAATTTGTTACCACAGATAACTTATTAATCCCCAAACAACATGGTTTCTGGCTATACCACATCATTAACCTCCAGTCTAAACTTGGTGTACAAAGCACCCCCCCACACAACTCACTCTGACAGACCTGTTACACGTCTGCAAAACAAATAGCATCAGAAGTATCTGGTCGAGGGACATAAACTTCATTTGAAACATAAATAAGTCATGTTGATGGGACAGGTATGTGGCTCAGAGACTACCCCATTTTTGAAGCAGTCTTCTCATCCATGTGAAACAGAGTTCTACCTTATACCAGTTCATAACTTGGATCAGTGGTGGGGGAATCTGAAATTTATGCCTGGTCTGGTAACCATGTCTCTGTTAGACAGATCCAGTCTGCAAATGCTTTACCACCCATGTTCAAGCCTATATTTACCCCTTGAAATAATCCTAGGGTATCAAAACCTGTCAGATGCATTTTGGGAAGAATGGCTGGGCTTAAAGAGCCCCCCCCCCCAGGGTAAGAAGCATAGCATGAACCTATGAAACTACTCGGCATTGCCACCACAATCAACAGCAACAGGAATGCAAGAAGCATAGTGGTATGACATTTCCTTGATATTTCAAAAGCTTTAAATGCCATGTTTCACCAATAACTACTCTACAAACTCTCCTCCTTATGGCGTCCACACTCATCTTTCAGCAGGTTCAACAGCTACCCCTTGGCAATAGACTTTAGACTGCAAAACAGGAAAGTGGCAACTCTGTTTATCTCTGTGCAGATAGAGGTACCTCAAAGATCTATAATTTGTCACTTTTTATTCAGTATTTTCATAACTTGCATACTGCAAGTAGACATACTATTATTATTTATTATGCTAGCATTTCAACAGTCATTGCCACTGCCAAAAACCTACAACAATTTTAAACCTAAACAAATGAAGCATTCAACCCCATTGAAACAGGGCTCCATAAGTCTCAATTACTATTAAACACTAAGAAGACCAAACTTATCCTGTTTACACCTAAACAATACTCTAACAACTGTGGCGGCTGGTAACTTAAAATCAAAGGGGGGCTGCAGGAGACAGCTGAATGGGTGGGGTCAATGGGAAGGGGTGCGGCCAACTAGAAAGGGGAGGACCTATGCTCAAAACCACAAAAACTGTAACTTTAATTAAATACGCTGCTGTGGGTGCCAAACCGTCATTATGAGAGTCCAATCAAGGCAAAATGAAGTGTAGAAGAAAAAAATATTTCAATGCATTGGCTGCATGACATCATAATTAATATCTAGATGGAAACAAAAAGGTTGTGAGTCATGAAAAAATAAATTACTTTTTAAATACATTACTGGAATGGCAGTCAAAATCAAGTACAAGAAAAACAAGCAGCACTCAACTCAAACCACTTTTCCTTGCACTGCAGTTCTAATTCTAATTTATATTCAGCTTTATTAAAGTACCAAGTAACTTGCTGAAAGTAGCAATCTCTGTGATACCCCCTGTGATGACCGTGCTCTGGCCCAGCAATCAAGGAGCCTCAATCCCCACCACTAACACCAGGAAGGTCATCTCATAGAAGAGAAAAGGATAACTAATACACACAGTAAAGTACAATTTCCCTTAAGTGCACACAGGGATGACAGTCAGTCTGGGGCTGGTTGCTCCCTTGCTCACCAGGTCCCCAGTAAGACTCCCCACTGGCACAGCTATAGGGTCTAAGTCTCAGCTTAGCTGGCAAGCTAAAACCTCCAGTGCTCTCTCTGCCAACCAGTGCTTCGTGCCCCTGCCCAAGTAGCTGACACAACACACACACACTTTGAGATAAGTATTTATACAACTTCACAGACACTCCTGGGAAAGGCTGACACAGATTCTCCAGCTGTGCCCCTTTACCCAGACCATATCCCTGCCACCACCCAGCTAATAATATCAGCTACTAAAAGGCCCTTAAAAGGGTGTCCAATTATTACTGTGTAATATTATTATCCAATAGTAATGTGACTATTCAGTCAAGGCTTATTGGAAGGGCGTAGACAGTAAACTCTATAAATATATAATGTACTCTAAAGCATAATGTATCTCTACATAAACCAGCCACAAGTAGAAGGTTTTAAAAATATTTAATAATAAATAATTAAAACAAGACAAAACTACTACACCACAGAGATGTCTAAGAGTTCAGAGATCACATGATCACATCTAACATGAAAGGGTCACAACATGATTCACTGGGCCAGTAGAGTGCAATGTTGTCACACATTTTGCAGTTCCACATTTCCCAGTATTCTTTTACACTCAAGAAAATATGCCTGTATTTTACATTTAATTACAAATGCCAGAATTATATATCAATTTCTATTTGATTAGGCTGGCAGCCTTCGCCCATCTCTCCCCAATTGTCACACCCCCACTTGTAAAACATGTTTCTTATCCAAAAAAGACCTGCTGCCTGACAACAACTATCTACTTGTTTCATGGAGAAAATATGATCAAAGTAAAAAATGAAAAGCAAACAAGAAACAAGCTCAAGACACATTGCTTAAAGGATTACTGTACAGGTAATGGACCACACATGATATATTGGCGTTTTGTTTGGTTTACAGGTAAAGCCTGCAAAGATGACTGCAAGTCTCCAACAAATGTAATGAGCTTCTTAAAATAATGTAATCCTGTCCTTTATTACAAATACTGTCATATGCATTTCAATACCCAAGGCTTATACATCATCTAGTTATGTAAGTATTCTCTGCATAGCAACAACAGAAAGGCTTTCAATGTTGGAAATTCTTTAACAGTATGTTTATTAAAGCTTACTTGCATCTTACAATTTCAGACAAGCTTACCTTAAACACAGAGCAATAGGCTCTTTCTGAGTAATAATAAGCATAAATAAACAGTATAAATATATGACAGAAACCAGAACATTCAGAATAAAAGTAGCACTTGTGTCTACCTTGGATGGGGGATACTCTGCACATTTACACTGCGTAACTGCTCCTTGCCTTGCTTGGACACATCCAGAGTCACTACATGGGGGAGTGGGGTGCAACAAGTATGTCACAATATGAAATGTCTCTGGCTGACTGTGATGACCCTGACACATTTGTCATACTTCTCAACCTCAGAACAAGAAATATGGACAGAGCTATACATAAAAGTGGGACAAAGGCCCAAAAAATAAGGACAATTTATAAATATTGCTCTTATAAACTTAGTAAGATAATAGAATAGTAGGTCTTGCATTAGTATGAATTTTCTGAAAGGTATGAAATCTGAAACTCAAATGTCTGTCATTATTTTCTAACTTCAGTCTTTAATGATTTGCCACTAATTTGCCAAAAAAACACAATTTTATGAAAAAATGGACCAAAAATGTGATGCAAAAATATAAAATAGCCACACAATACAGCTGGGAACCTGTCAAAGAAGGGACACTTTTTTAATATTAGTACTGCTAACTTGAGCAGCTGACAAAATAAACAAATCTACATGAATTTCTGAAATAAATGTAATCTATAACTCTGATTATTACAGTTATTTATTTATTGTAAGCCCTCCACGTTTTCTTCCAAAATTGCAATTTTGCGACGGGATTATTAGGGGAAGAGCAACATTTTGAGCCAAAATCGGGGACAGTTGAGAGGTTTGGATATGCCTAATTGTATAAAGCAATTTATTTGCATGTACCTCTCAACCTGTTTATGCAGGAAATATGGGCAAGGCCAAATATACTGGGGGAACATATCAACAGTACTATAAATTGTTTTATAAACTGAGAAAATTGATAGAATAACAGGTCTTGCTTTAGAATGCATTTTTCTGAAGGTTATGAAGTCTGAAACTCAGGGTCTGTCATTATTTAGTGACTTAATTCCTAAATTATTTGCCAGAAAACCGCACATTTTATAAGGAACAAACCAAAAATAAGAAGCAAAAATCTATTCATTCTGTGGAAATCTGGACAGTTGAGAGGTATAGTTCACCCGGGGCTCTCTTTTGAGTTTGCCTCCCTTCCCCCTCATAAAATCATGGTCGAATGGAGCCTCCCCCCTGCAGCCATTCCAATGAACCATTACTTGTCTATTTCACCCCATTTACCATAAACACTAATGTGCATACTGCTTTACTTCTACGATGATTTGGACTTCATTTGAAAGTTTTATTTTGCATTTTACAGCACAAACACTAACACATCTGCTAAATAAAGCAATGCAATCTCACAATGAAAACAGACTTAGCATTAAAGCTTCTCTGCCCTTGAAACTCACATTCATTGGAACAGCATTGAAACCCACATTCAAAGAAAATACATTTTGCCAGTGGCAGATAAAGATTAACTTTGGGCTGTTTTCAAATCATAAGCCCCTTGCACACGAAACATACACGTGGTCTTTGGTACACCTTCCTGATTGTATTAAATTATATTCCTTGTACAATATAGTACAGTTGTTAGAGGGCATTTTAAATTTGTTTTGAACATTTTTCCAGTAAACAATGAAACAAAATGCATGCACCAATAATGACAAAATTGCCCAATTCAGAACATTTTTCAAGTAAACAATGAAACAAAATGCATGCACCAATAACGACAAAACTGTCCAATTCAGAACATTTCTATCATAAAAGTCTACTCAAACTTCTACAGTCCACCAGTATCAGTAAATATGCACAATCTCTGAAGAAGTAAAAGTCATCTAAATAATTCCACATTAAAGAAATCTGTAACTAATGAAGTGGTTGCTGCTAGCAAACAATTTTATATTTCATTGTGTCATCTACAAATAAAGTGCCTGTTGCCCTTGAGGAATACATTGCCTAAGTTGCATTAAAAAATGATAAAACGATAAGCTAGTAATATTGCAATAGGGAATGGATGGCAAACTGATAACAGGTTCATAGTTACTAGGTATCTTCACCAAAAAGGACTGCAGCATCCACCCTCTTTACAATACAGTACAGTATCAGCAATGCATCTACCTACTGTGTGAGTAGAACCCACAGCCTTCTGCATCAAAAATAAGTACACTGCTTATTGTGCTATTAACAATGCAAGCCGACTCGGCATAAGCAGCACTAAACTTTTGTTCCCCTGCAGCTCTCAGCTTCTTGTAAAATCTACTTGACACTCAGCTGTATCTCTGAACTTTGCAGCACAAGAAATCTGGAAAAAGCCAAAATTTAGGGGGGGGGGGCAAAAGACCAAAAAACAGGGACACATTTTAAACATTGTTTGTATAATGTTGGAAAGTTGTTAGAATAAAATGCTGTGTTACCACCATACATTTCACTGACAAGTATTGAACCTGGAGTCCTGTGCAAAACAGTCAGAGCAACATACCACTATGCCAAATCATCTGTTTTATGAAAGAAAGGAAGACTGAAACTAAAATGGCTACAATTTAGTGAATTCAATTCTCACCATAGCTGTCAACATCTTAGCACAAAACACCTGAACAAAGCCAATAATGAGGGAATACAGCCCCCAAACATATTCAATGAGTTCAGTTATCACCATAGCTCTCAACCTTGGCACAAAAAACCTGGACAAAGCCAGTAATGGGGGAATACAGTCAAAAAAACAGGGACAGATTTCAAATATGCATCGAGGACACCAGAGCAAACCCACAGAGGACATGCAGACTCCACACAGAAGGCACCCCAGCCAAGTATCAAACCAGGCAACCTATAGCTGTCAGGTAGCAATGCTACCACTGCACCACTGTACTACTGGCTGTGTTAAGAAACAAAAATACAGAAACCACAGATTTTATGGGGAACAGAACAGAACAACTATGAGGCAAAAATCTGCAATTTTTTACAGATGGTGGTGGGTAGGGAATTCCGGCTCTTGCCACTTGGGCCAAAGGTACAGGGTTCAAGCCTTATTCTCTACCCACCACCATGTAGCAGCTGGGGCATTACACACACACCCCTACCTGAACCAGATCCAAATACCACATTGAATCTGTTCTAGTAGGAGTTTTGCTTGACCGTGAGAGCACCATCCTTCCCGCAAGAGCTTCAGCCTGCACCAACCTCATCGTCTCATCCTTCCCACGAGAACACCAGCTTCAGCATGCCTGCGGATGTTGCAGTCTGATCCCCTTCCAGGCTATGCAGTTCTAACTGCATAGACTGCTGGAAAAATTTGGACTTGCATGTTGCCTTCATAATCTGGACTGCTACTCGCGGTTTGATTTTTATTTATTTTTTCATTCTTGTTTTATTTTCTTTTGTTTTATTTTCATGTTTTACAGCTGGGGGGCTGCAGTCCTGCATCCAATAGCATGAGCCGCCCCTGTCTAACAGCAAACCTCTTTTTCAATATTACGTCTTCTGACAAAACCAAAATTGATCTCGTAGCTCATTCCAAGCTCTGTGGCATCATCATTGATAATGCTTTCAACTTTGATCACCATATAAAGTAAACTGTCAGTAAAATCCACAACAAACTGGCATCCTGTATTAAGCTAAACTTCATCTGCCTGATCAGGCTAGGAAATCATTTGCATCTACTCTACTCTACTGTTACTCACCCTTCTCTATTCTGCTTTTATATTTGTTAACCTGCAAGATACCCAAATAACCATGATAGAAATATGCTACAGTGAAATGGCTAAATGCATAGCTGATATGCCTTGTAGATTCTATCACTGCATGGTACTAAAACTGGTAATGTGGTGACCACAAACACTGCACCATACCCTCGACAACTTGACATTGTTATGAAAGTTCACCTTACCACTATCCTAGTTTTATAAAATGCTGTGTCTAAAATTTGTTTGTCTAAACTATCATTCTAACCTACCTTTTTTATATCATTGTATTGCCTGTATCATGATTATACTATGTCTATATGTTCTCAATATTTTGGTTTTCTCATTATTGTATGAAAAAAAAATTCTCATTATTATTAATAACCGAAATATTTCATTTCACTATCTATGCATGTAGGTTACTTTCTTTCTGTATCTTGTGGAACATTTCTTCCCAGTTCTTCACTAAAAAAGGATTGTTTTACAGTCATACTTTCCCAGTCAAACATAAATAAATAAAGCAAAATCCAGAACATATACAGGAGCAACAGGCAGTCCACCAGAATGAAAATGGTACGACAATTCCAAAAGTCAAAACGAATTCAAAGACTCCCGTTCATAAAAACAACACCTTTTATTCGAACAAACAGTAGTAAGCGCTTTCACCCTAAGGCTTCTTCAGACTATAAAACAACATGAACTTCCTGTCTTTATAAAGCAGATGGTAAAACCAATAAATCAATTAAGTTCATGATGTCATTAATCTCAATTGAGAATTTAAAGCGAAATGCATATTCAAACAATGTATATGTGCATATATAAAAAGTTTTTACATACATAAAGAGCACTTATTCATAAATAACATATAACAAACATATACACAATGGTAAATATCTAAAACTAAATCATTATATAATTGAAAGAAACTAACCCAAAGCATTATGCTTTGGTTTAAAAAGTCTTCTTTTACGTAAAAAGGGATGTAGGCATACTTTATCATTAATTCCTGGTGGTTTATCCGCTCTACAGCGGATAATCCAACGTGCCTCACATTCCTCTGTATAGTTGATTAAATTACCCCCTCTACCACTGGGTATTATGCTTTGCATGACAGAGAATTTAAAACTTGTTTTTATGAACGGGAGTCTTTGAATTCGTTTTGACTTTTGGAATTGTCGTACCATTTTCATTCTGGTGGACTGCCTGTTGCTCCTGTATATGTTCTGGATTTTGCGTTTTTTATATATTTGTTTTATTACTACAGGAGCAATTTTCCTGTTGTGGTTCTTGCTGGTTTTTATAAATAAATAAAGGAATAACATAAATAAATAAAGAAATGAGTATGTAAATAAATAATGCCTTTTGGACAGATAAAATGCTACTTAGTGATTCTGCATGTAATTTTGTCTGTCCAACATGCATCTTTCCTCTTTTTCCAAACAGCAATGTTGTCTTGGAATACTTACAGACAATACTCTTTCTTTTCATTAATACACTGAATTTTCTACAACCAAGATGTTGCAACAACTTAAAGTTGTATATAGTTCACAGTGTTTGTCATCTCCGTATCCGTAGTACCAGCAGAGCCCTGACATTTAATGTCCTAATCCTTAGAAATAGGTACTGAACTCTCTGTGCCACATTGAGGTTATGATATGTCGATATACATTACAGAAAACAACATTCTGTGTGTATTTTTTATTAACTTGTCACCCACCACTAAATACTGCTGTTCCACCATTCGATACGTCAATATCTATCTCTGTGAGAGCAACCTTCTTGCCAAATACTTTTAAGTTACATAAGGAGGATTTTGTTCAGCACTTAAAAAGAAATTACATGTCAATGCTGATACACATAAAGCAACAGACCATCAAACCCACAAGGCCCCTATTCTCTTTGTAGACCTTCTTCATGGAACAGAATGCATCAGCCTTTGGTAATCTCTAATAGTTTACCAGACTAATTTGAAATATACACCCTTTACCTAACTTTACCCCGTCCTCACCCCCTAAAGGGCCCATATCTATACAAGAAGAATGCAGAGTTCCTGTAATCATAACTACGCAGGTAAAAGCTGCACTCTCTAAAGCCAAAAACACAGCATCCATGGGACTGGACAACATCCCAGGCTGTGTTTTACATGAACTTCAGAATGAACTGGCTCCCCACTTAAGCACCATGTTCAATAATAGCCTCGAATCAAGCTTTGCGCACACTGAATGGTGGACAGCAACTCCCACTCCACAAAGGTGGAGCCACCACTGATCCTGGTTACTAACGACCTATTAGCCTGACGAACCTGGTCTGCATAAACAAAGACATTGGTAACCTCCAAACTCTGGATCCCACCCAGTTCAGATTTGTGAAAGGCAGATCATGCCTTCTGAACCTGCTAGACTTCTTTGAGGCAGTCACCAAAGACGGAGATGAGGGTAAGGTGGTTCACACAGCTTATGTTGACATTGCCAAGGCTTTCAACACCATCCCCCATTTTGAAATTATAGCTAAACTCACTAAACTATGTATAAATCCCTACATCACAAGATGGGCTGCCAACTGGCTCACTGACAGAACCCACACTGTAAACGTTGCAGACTCCAAATCTGACCTCAAAGCAGTGACAAGTGGAGTACCACAGGGTTCCATCCTGGGACCTCTCCTGTTTGGTATCTACTTCTCTGAAGTACAGGCTAACACAGTACAGGCCTCTGGCTAATGAAGTTCACAAATGACAGCAAACTAGGAGCCATAATTAAGTCCCCAAATGATGTGGAAATCCTACAGAAGGGCCTTGCTGAGACAGATGCCTGGTGTCAGAGCCATGGCCTCAAGCTCATTGCCAAAAAGTGCAGTGTCATCTCCTTTGGTAAAAACTCTGTACCCATGAACTACCACATAGGCAGCAATCTACTGAACACCGAATGTGTGATAAGAGACCTTGGGACCCAGATGGACAGTAGTCTCTCCTTTGATAGTCACATCACCACTGTAGTCAGGAAGTCCTTCTATGTGGCACACCTCATCATAAAAGGGTTCTCATCCTGGAAAAAAGAGGTCATTGTTCCCCTCTACTCGACCCTCATTAGACCCATTATAGAGTACAATGCCCCTTTTGGAATGTACCTCACAAGACATCTGCAGCAGCTGGAAAGGCCACAGAAATAACTCACAAAGAGGATTACTGGCCTCAAAGAAATGCCCTACACTGACCACCTCAAAAAATTCCAGCTTTACTCCGTAGCATATCGCCTACACCGAGGTGATCTCTGCCTAACATATAAAGCTATGTCAAACCCAGAGCTGTTGGACATGCTACACCAAAAGAAGCTACATGCTCTAGGGACCTAAACCTTTTCACAACAATAAACAGAACATGCTGGAGGGATAGATTCCTGTCCCAGAGACTTCCCATACTCTGGAACAGGCTACCCATCTATGTCAAGCAAAGTTCTTCATTAGCACTCTTCAAGAAAAATCTTGATGAGTGGATGGGAAATAGGAAATACACCCTGGGGATCACTTTTGTGTCTCTGCTCAACAGTGACACAGGAAAATAACTTTCTTGGGTGGCGTTAGCCAGGGAACCTTGTTGGCTAGGCTTACATAGGCCCTTGGGCCAATAGCCTAGTACCTATCTATGAACCTATGAACCTAAGAACCTAAGAACTCAGATCAACTAAGAATGTACATATGTTAGTCTGGAAAGTAGACCTGTAATCATTATATAACTACTTTTCAATTCCAATTTTATAATGTTCTCATCCCTAAAGCTTTTATTCTATGTTAATTCATATATAACATTTTCTGTTTTTACATTCATGATTATTTAATATTGTTTGTTAATTCACCTTGATTTGCATTAATCTATTCCAATTTTTATTCACTTGCTGTTGATGTTTCACATTGGTAGTTGACCCTGGCTATGGTCAAAATGTTTCCTGCCCCAATGTACCCTGTTATCAAACAAAACACAAATAAACAGGGAATAACATATATTACAGTCAGCTAGAGTGCATGCCCCAGGGGCAACAGCTGCAAACCTTCTTAGTCTTAACCCATCCCACCCCTTTCATCCATTTCACTGTTGATAATTTGTTGCATGTTAAGGTATTTAGCCCCTCTCAATAGTCATAGGCTTCAGTCCCTTCTCCTCAAAACTTGTTCTTCAATAATCACCAAACAGAGGTGCAAAGTCTCCAGCTGCTTTTATCTTTAGCTTCATTGTGTGCAGCAAACAATGAGCAAAGGGGAATACAAATATAAAAGAGAATAAATTCTGGCATTGCAGACTACTAAGCAGTATACAACCTTTATGTACTCCTACACATATACATATACTCTATCACCTCACCTCCTATCTACCTTACTGCCATCCCTTCCTCTCATCCTCTGTTCTACATCCCATAAAGTGACATGTCTCTTATAACTCAAACTATACTCTTACCTTCTCTACTCTTTATACTCTATCACCTCACCTCCTATCTACCTTACTGCCATCCCTTCCTCTCATCCTCTGTTCTACATCCCATAAAGTGACATGTCTCTTATAACTCAAATTATACTCTTACCTTCTCTACTCTTTATACTCTATCATCTCACCTCCTATCACTCACAATTACCTACTCCCTATTTCCATCCCTCAAACACCACTCAACTCAAGTACTACACCACAACCCTATCTACTAATTTGTCCCTCCATCCTTCCCCCACCACTCCCATTCCTAAAATAAAAATATCTCTCCCCTCCCCTTTAAAAAAAAAAAAAACAAAGTCTACTTACTCAAATTAAAACCCCATTACAAACCTCTACTTCTGTCTGGTGACATTCATTCTAACCCAGGCCCTACAAACACTACCCTGAACAATAAACCCCTGTATCTAAACCTGCCAACCCCTCCAACCCACAAAACAAGTACAATTCTGACTCTATCAACGTCAGGAGCCTTGTAAATAAAGTTCAAGAACTCCATACTTGGATAGCTAACTATACCCCTGACATAGTTACCCTAACTGAAACATGGTTAAAACCACACCATCTGGACAGTGAAATCATCCCTCCTGGCTATAATATCCTTAGATTAGATCAACCTAAAAGAAAAGGAGGAGGAGTCTCCATACTCTACTCTAATTGTCTCTCCCAAATCAGTCACGCACTAGACTTACCCTCCTTCTCACCAGCTGAACTCCTACTGACCAACTTCAAACTTAACAGTTTCAACACCATAACTGTCGCAGCAATCTATATCCCCCCTGGTTATAATATTAACATACTTGAGAACATCCTATCTCACCTCTCATATACCATCCATAGTGAAATAATTATACTGGGAGATGTAAATATTGATTAGCTTACAATACAATTTCCCAACACTAATTCCTGTATAAACCTACATGGGTTTGAGCAGCTAATCACAACCCCAACCTACATTAATAAATCTCACCTACCTAGATCTCTTCTTGACTGGATATTGGTCTCCCACCCTCAAAATTATCATTCTTCCTGTATAGATATGGGCCAGGATGTTGGCAATATCAGTTGGTTCTGTAATTTTCCTGCTGTTGTGCTATAACTCAGAGCAGATCTGGGTGTTGCCATTGAGATTCTTGACATAGCTATAGAATGCTTTGTGGTTGTCCCTAGAATCAGTGGCAATTTTGTTTTCATAGCCAGCTTTGGAGGATCCTTATAAGGGGTCTCAGCTTCTTACTGAGGCTGACCAGGGAGTTCCTCTACTCATGGGATTTTACTGTCTTTTGCAACAGTTTCTTCCTTCTGTTGTAGAATTTGTTTATGGCAGGGGACCACCAGATTGGCTTCCTTTTTTTGGAGGATAGCATATTGGTTCTGTTTGGAATAGTACAATCCATGCACACGTGTAAGTGCTTATAGAAGTCATTTGTGCAGGATTCATCAGTAGTAACTGTATTGTCCATCTGCATTAGTGTCATGAAGTTCACCACTTCTGTCTTAAGAAGCATGAAGTTGGCTTTGGAGAAATTTTTTACTATGGTTTCCTTAATGGGGGGTGGGGGTGGGATGTGGATATCTAGGGTGATTAGCTTATGGTCGGATCTGACCAATAAGGAGTTGACTTCAGGTGTGGAACTCATGTTGGTAATAACTAGGTCTAGGATATTGTTGCCCCTTGTGGGGGTGTGGATAAGTTGATCCAGGCCATTAGAATTTATGAATTTCAGAAAGCGTTGAGTGAAGGAGTTGGTACATGAGTAGTTTTCCCAGTTAATGGTGGGGTAGTTGAAATTGCCCATTATTAGGGTGTTTGGTTGAACACTAATAATTTACTGTATATCAAGAAAAGAGGAGTGGGAATCCTGGGGCAGTAATCAGTAAAGCTATAAGGTGCAAATTCTTCTTTTCAGGGGTGCTCTATTAGCACAGTCTAAGTCACTTACTCAGTGTCTGTCAGTAGGCAAATTGAAAGTGAAAGAACCAAACCACAAATTGCTGGATGAAGCATATTAGCAATGCATAGTCAAAATACTGTGCTCTAAGCTAAAAAAATATGTTGACAGCATCCTGGATGTGGCTAAATATATGGCCACATAAATATTATGCAATATCTAATTGCAAGGATATAAGACAGAACTGGTTCGTGAATTGCACTTTTGCATTCTTTAGCTACAGTCTGACAGGCTTATATTCAGGTTTATGTAGAAGAATATGTCTGAGTGGTACTGTTGCCATGCAGGTTGAGATGTGTTTAAAGAAGTTGTGGCATTATATGTGTTGGTTCTTATGTATTTTATGAACTTATATTTGCAGCTTTATATCAGATATTTTCAGAAATGTTGCATTATTTCCAGGTTTTGCATCAGGCTGTAAATATTTTCATGTTTTCCTAATGATATGTCTAAACTTAACTCTAGTTCCACCTTTGCATCTTAAAACAGCAGCATCTGTAATTAAAATGCTATTTCTGTCCTTCCACAAAAACTCACTCTGGATCAGATCCATGTGCATAGACCACAGTGCTTTTGGGTTAGTGATTTGTCTGTGGTTATACCTGGGATGAAACATGCATGGACTTTTCTGTTTTCTGGAAGGAATAAGAGATCAGTCTAATCTAGTTTCATTTTCACTTGGAGCAAAACTCCATGGCAAAAGTATTTGTGTATATTTCCACATTGTGTAAATAACATTTAGAAAGAATATCCCTATAGTTTTTCTTTGTATAATAATTGATATAGAATTGCAGGGGACTGTATATCAGTTACTCTGGTGAAAAATGCAAAATGAAAACATAAATAAGCAAACAAGTAAGTGCACAAATTAATAATAATAATAATAATAATAATAATACTTCTTAAATATTACTTCCATTTTGGTAAAATTAGCACTATGGTACATTGACATTCTCAATATTTCTTTTGTCATAGCTTGCATTTAATTTTTATTTCTAAACATAACTAATTTGGTAAATGTGCTACATAAACAGCTATTGCTGTGCTACATACTTCATTGTGATTGCAACGTTTATTTTTTTCTTAACTTCACCACTCCTTGGCCATAAAACTCAGAAATTAACATACTCACAAATAGATAGTTTTGCCTTATATTACAGATCTATTACAATGATAAATATGGGAACAACAAATGCATCTGGTAGCATATGCAGAGCACAAAAATGCCTGCAAAAGGCAGAAATAGAAAGACAATTAATCGCAATAATGTAGAAACTGTAACCAATTACAAAAATACAAGTAATCAATATATAAAACTAAATTATTTAAGATGACAAGGGCCATGTTAAATATGTGCCTCTCAAAGGTACAAAACAAATATGTGCAATTAGAATGGTAGTTTTCCATGGCAGTTCGATGAGGGCATTTATATTTCCTACCAATATGCCTTTCACTTAGCATAACTTACTTATGACCTTGGAAGGTATACTGCTGGAGCAAAATAATTTCTATACCAAAATAATTAGATTCTGGTGCCCACTGGAATTGGTGGTGTTTTGGATTTCATCTTCTGGTATTCCCCAGTTCTGAAAGTCCATTCCTTCCCTTTCATAAGACTCCATATGCATACTCTTAGAGCATGTCACAAAGTCTTACTGTAGGTGAGAAGAGCACACTCACTTCCTGTGCTGCACTGTATGCCATGACCTATAATGGCACTTCCTGTACTGCCTCTAGAGGTTGGTGATGGCAAAAAGTGTCATAGACGCCAGCACTTCAACCACTGAAATGACATAAGGACACAGGGGAAGCCTGAGGCTTTCCTCAAGCCTAAGTCTATATCCCCTATAAAGAAAATTAAGAACAGAGGTTGGCAGAAGCCTCATTTATGTGATGTCAAGACATTTTCAGACAAAACAGGAGACTACAACTGGATTGCAAGGCTATGCAATGTGATAGGTCTCTTGTCACTAATTATCAATGAGAAGGCCTTCCATGCCTCACTTACTGCCATTTTCTTCACAAGATGTTATTGATGGCAATTGTGTGACAAGAAAAAGAGAAAGGTACACCTTCGGCAAACACATTGAGGTCTCATTGCTCATATTTATATTTTAGAGTATCCACCACTTTGATTGTAAAGAATACAGTATCATGAAGCAAGTTCTCCCATCTTATTGCAAAGACTACGTGGCTGAACTCAGGTTTAAGGAGTCGATTCTTATAGCTAATTGAAATCTGAACTGCAGAAAGTATAGTGACAAGAGTGAATCAAACTTTTAATCGTCTTGCAATGCCAAGTAAGACTAGAGGCTACAGCAGTTGTTGGATAAGGTGTATTACTGTGTATTTTATTCCACAGCCTTAAGCAAAAGAGATGGTCCTGTACCTGAAGAAGAAAATAAATACATATCAGGGCAATGCAGGCAAGATTACAAAAACAGTTCAATCCCAGTGTTTACTGCACCAGCTGTGCCCTATCATATCTTTTCTTTTTTTGCATGTTATTCCTGAATGATGTTGTAGTAGGAGGTTAAGAATAATGATTAGCAAAGTAGATGTGGTCTTGCTGTAAGACTTAGCCTATATACTTAGGATCTCATAGTAGTTCATGAATCCCATCAGTCTTGAAGGGGTTCTTTCTTTCCTCTATATGAAAAGTTAGCAATGCTTTACATCTAATTGCAGAGATCATCTGGTCTCCACCTTATGCTTTAAAAGGGATTTCTAGAAAGAAGGCTTCGCACAATGCAAGTAAAAAAAGATAGTTTTTTTTCTCACTATCACCACTGCAGGGCAGCCTGACAACATGTTATCCAGTGCTCCAGTAGGACAACTTGGCCATAATGTTGTTCATAAACAAGCAGAGAGACACATTATCATAACTTTTTATATAAGTGTTGTGTAGTTCTGGTAGCAAGCCAGAGGCTGAGGCATCAGCATTACTGTTCTCGACACTGTGCAGAAGTGAAACTGTAACTATTGTCTTCTATTTGCAATGTGCTTTTGAGAACATGATCTGTCACATTTATTTAGTACATGAATGCCAGAAGGATGACCACTTCATTACAGAGAAGAGTCACAATTAGTCCCTGTGCTCACTGATTCAGCAGAAAAAAAGATAGCTGATGGTGGATGCAATTTCTCTGAAATGAAAGAGTTTTCATAATCTTTATTTTTTTCTGCTTCTGCCTCTTCTAGCACACTTCAGAGAAAACAAATACCAAAATAAATACTGTATTGTTATGCACTCAAGGACCACTAAATCATCCTTTAGCATATACAAGTATAATAGGCTCTATATCACATTGCTGAGTGAACTATTTAGTGAATACCTATATGTTAAACTCTATTTATCAAAAGCACTATCCATTGAATGATTGTTTTAGTGAATGATTTCCCAGGATAAAAAAAAAAACAGTGGGCCATGATTGAGGATTTGCCCTTTTTCCCACTTTAGTGCGATCTTGGAGTTGCTATATTTAGTTAGGGGAATGTGGGAGGTGCAGACCCCCATTGGGGGCTGCTAGGGTGTCACCCCTTCCCACTTGAGTGGCTTTTAAATGTTGTTATTTTTATGATGATCTGTGGTTGGGCTACTGGTTATTTTCCCTGGGAAAACGTTTGCTTAAAACGGCATTCGATGGATAGAGCTTTCAACAAATACAGTTCAACAAATAGGTGTTCGCTAAATAGTTTATTCAATGATGTGATATAGACCTATTTAATAGCGCTTTGGTCAATATGACTTTTTCAGAAAATGTTCAAATACAAAAAATCTCCAACTTTTATAAATGATAAAATAGCGCTGAACAATCATTTTAAAATAACAGTAAAACAATTTACCAATTAAGCAACAAAACATTCATTGAACTATTAACTCTTCATATAATACGTTTTCTGTTGATAAGGAAATACTTTATGTTAATGTTTTTATTTAGCCCATGGGGCTTAACTGCAGCTAATCTAATTTGTCATCTAGTTTCATTTTTCTCAACTAGGTTTTTGTAATTACCTCTCCTCTGGTCTAACATAATAAATTCCAAAACTGTAAAAAATATTTTTTTTGTTTCACACTAAAAAGAATATCTATACAAGGTATTATTATCGCTTTTTATTTTTATAGCATAAATAGGATCCTTGATCCTTTTGCCCAAACTTTCTAGTCATCATACCCACATAGAAGCATGGACACCCTGAACTCAAATCTATATAATCTAGTGCTTTCTTGTTACATGTATATCTAGCCATAGCTCCTATTGTATATGACACATGTTGTAAAGGACCTTCATGTATATACCTGCAAACACTACAGTCATTGCATTAGTAAGTACCCACACATTTGTGAATAATAGGTGGAAGAATTTTTGTAAGATTGTTTTATAATAATGGTTTGATACAGTAATTTATTTCTTGTATACAAAAGCAAGGCTCTCTCCCACTAGTTTTTACTATATCACCATTTCAAGTAATAATTTTCCAATTATTCTGGACAATGTTTCTAACAGTATAGCTATCCACAGACATATCAAGACAAAATCTAGGTGCTAGACTATGTACTGTAGGTTGGACTCTTAATGCACAGGTGTTCTTTTTAGGAAACTCATGTAAAAGTATGGGTCCAAAATGTGTCTCTCTTTTGGAATGCTCTTCTTTCCCAGTTTTAAGTAAAAATTCCTTTTCATATCCTCGCTCTATAAACATAGAGGTGATTGTCTCCATTTCTATATCAATATCCATATAATTTCTAGTCTTCCTAGAGGCCTGAATGAACTGGCCTCTAGGAATGTATTTCTAAATAAAGATAGGATGATTACTATTGTAATGAAGATAACTACTTGTAAAAGTATTTTTCAGATTAATTTAAATATTAAAATTTCTAGTAGAAATATCCCAACAAAATTCAAGTCAAGAAAACAAACTGGTCATCCTACAGCTCCTGATACAAATTTTAGAAAAGTAATACTAGAATTTAAATTGTCAAGAAAGTGATAAACATCTGCAATACCTTAAAAGATAAAAAAACAAGTCATCCACAAAACTCCTGTAAAATGTTATGTTGGAAAATGTTTTTACTGTAGGTAAAATTGCCAGCTCCCACCACCCAAGAACAAAACTTGCAAAAGCAGGGCCTACATTGGCCCCCAAAGCTCCAGTACAGACCAAGGAATGTTATTTAAGTACGCTATTAATGGGCAGAAAAGCAAAGACCATCAGAACTGTAAACCTGAATGGAAGACCTGTACCTTCAATGTTATATTTTTTTCTAATCTTAGTCGAACCCACATTTAGTTGTAATAGAAGAGATGTCAGATGCCTTCCAATGCTTGTCTTTGCAGAGAAAAATGATGTGAAAGTCTTGTCTGAAAATATATTCTTAAATGAACTTGCCTTTGTATAGCATGATGTATAGGAGGAAAAACATTTTCCAAAGAAATAACATAATAATATACAATCCTAACATCCATAAAAAGTATTCCTAACATCTTAACCCTTACTTAATTTAAGAAGCCACTGGTTAGAGACTTTAACTCTAAAATAGGCAACAGAGGCACTGCCACCTCTGGTGAATGTGCTACTTATTCATTTTTATATAATTCATTTCAACTGACTGATTCTGCTTCATTAGAAAAAAATATATATCAACACTTCCTTATGCCAACATATTATTAAATATACCTAAATTGAAGAACCAGTGTAGAAAGCCAAAATGATTCATAGCAACTCATTATTTAATTGAAATAGAACTTATATTAAAATGCCCTATAGGAAATAATAATAATAATAATAATAATAATAATAATAATAATAATAATAATAATAATATAATAAAAAATAAGGGAGTGAACTTCCATCTATACTGATTACAATATATCAACATATGTATATAATCAGCACCAAACCACTGAACTAATTGTTGATTATACTTATTCCACTTTTTATAACAGATGGAATTAAAGATTTTGCTACTGTCTGCCTCATTATCCTTTCCAGGTAGGTGTAATTATCATCAGAGTGCATTTTTACATTTAAACACACAAGGTCATTAGCGTAACAGTAGCAAGATAGTGCTGTAATGAGAGATACTAATTAAGTAAAAGTGTAGGCCTAGAGATAACATTTTATAATGACACAAGGTGTAACACGTTATTTTTTAGAGTGCAACGTTTACATTGTCATTCTTTTGGTTGTAATTTTCAGCATGAGGTAGACTGAGTAAAGCATTTGGAATACATATCACTGCATATTAATAATAAGTAACACAGTAATTATATGCACACAGATGTGGATAAAAAAACAACATTTTTATATATCATTTGATGACAGGTTGTGGGAAATCAAAATTAAACGTCAACATATTTTGTCATTCCAGAAATTTTCAGACTTCTCTTTGATTTCCTTTTCTGACATTAGTGTTGTTCACCAAAATATATTATGATACAGTACTAGTGTGGATTTTGCTGCTCAGCCTCCTTGCAAAGTAGAATCAATGCAATTCATAGCTTCCCAATCAGTCCCCATCTTATTGACTATCAGGTATGCAGTCAGTTCCTTTGGCTGTGTGTCCAAAGGGTTCAGCATGCATCTTATGAAAATAAATAGTCTCATTAAAGTTTTGAATCTTTTAACTTCAACCAAAAATTACATCCTACATTCTCCATATTTTGTCTTCTCTTGCATGCTCTAAGTTTTGAATCTCTTACCATTAGAAGAAAATCTCATTCTTTTTTCTCCTTCTCTCTTCTTCTGTTGCATGCTTTTATCTCCATTACTCCTCTCCTCTACCCTTTATACCCCCTCATTCATAATAGCAGGCATGTTACGGACAACATTGCATAATTCATTATGCCATGAGTTCTCATGTAAATACTTTTATCTTCACCCACGATGCTTATGTTTACGGTGCTCATGCAGTAATCCCTTTCCATCATATGACCCACAATTCCTTTCCATTAACTTGTAATAATGACATCATCGTGCCCTGTGATATCTAGAAAGAAATGTAGCTGAAGTGATCTCTGCAATGAAAATCCCAAAACGACATTTCTCACACAATACCTATACAATACCTACTGTGTAGTGTGATCAGCTTGATACACATGTGAATAGACACACTCTCAGACACAAACACTCACATACACACACACACACACACACACACACACACACACACACACACACAGACGCACATATGCGCACACACACACTACCACATTCTACTTACTGAAAGTCAGATATCACTATATTCATAGATTGATTACTAGTCATGTTATGCATTGTGTGAAATTACGTTCATCTGTTTATTTCTTGTTCCTTATGATATATATATATTCACAAACACACACACACGCACGCACACACACACACACACACACACACACACACACACACACAACCACACACACACACACGTTTGTGTGTGTGTGTGTGTATTTATATGTGTGTATATTTATGTGTGTGTGTGTGTGTGTGTGTGTGTGTGTGTGTGTGTGTGTGTGTGTGTGTACATTAACATTTTCACAATTATATTCCCAGGAAAAGATGTTGGAATAAGCATGTGATTTCTGGATTCCATGTTTATGTTTTTTGCAATGCACTGAAATGGCATAATGTCTGTTAATGTCTTTGTTATATTAACATTTTGAAGGTAGGCAAAACTTGATACTGACTGTGCAAGTATTGAGAAATGGCAGCTAAAATGTCAGTGAGAATAGTAAATGGAATTATAGTTTGAGAACAGCATTGGGCAGTCTGTA